>NC_064852.1:123914451-124041951 GCF_024139225.1 Suncus etruscus
TACAATGCAGGATTAAATATTATTCTCAATCTTTATAGAAAAATGAAATAACAGAGTTTATTCAGCAAATATTATGCATAGTTTTTAATTTGTATGAAATATATAAAGGGCACAGAGAGTGATTAAGAAAATATTTTGAGGTGATTTCCAGTATATTCTGTTAACATAAACTGGAGCATATTAAACATTTGAGTTTCTTTGAATACTAGTTATTGCAATTATACAGTGCCAGTCTGTTGCTTAAGATTGCTCACCTGGGCCCTGAGAGATAGCACAGCGGCGTTTGCCTTGCAAGCAGCCGATCCAGGACCTAAGGTGGTTGATTCGAATCCCGGTGTCCCATATGGTCCCCCATGCCTGCCAGGAGCTGTTTCTGAGCAGATAGCCAGGAGTAACCCCTAAGCATCGTGGCCCAAAAACAAACAACAAAAAAAAGATAGCTCACCTGACAAGACTATGGAGAAAAGGCACATAGAAGAGGTTAAATCAAGAAAAGAATTATCTGATTAACTATCTAATTAATTATGACCTAAAGCCTACCTGGCTGTGATTGGTTGTCCTTAGCATTTTTATTATTTTGCATTGAACCACTTATAGACTGAGATTTGGGTTTACTTCCATTTATCTACTGATTTTACAGCCTGTGATTGTAACCAGGGCCACCACATAGACACACCAGTTAAGCCCTTCCCACAGATATCAGTTGGCTTAGCTTTCTTTTTCTTATAAAAACAGAAATTGAGAAAATTAAAAAAAAAATGTGGACAGGTCCCAGGAGCCAAGTGGTCTCAGGAGCATTGAGTGGAGGAAAAAAAAAAGTCAGATCTAAATACTCAAACCAAAGTCAGCGACATTAGAATCAAGAGACCCACACTACAACAAGCTATACACAAAAGGGACCTGTCACACTAATAGTCCTGGGGACTACGGGTGGAGGTATAAAATGAATGCAGGAAACTATGGTGAAGGGAGGTCAACACTGGTGGTGGGAATGGCCTTCACTGTCACTAAATGCCTGAAATGCAATTGTGAAAGACTTATAATTCACAGTAGTCTCAATAAAAAAAATTTAAAAAATGATTTTACAGGTAATGAACAGCATCAGCAGTCAAGAAGAATTTGGAGACTTGAATGCTGGGTCAATAGCTATAATAACAAGGTCTTTCTTTAATTGAAGATCTCTTTTCCCATTTTACTCCAGTGTTGCTAGAAAATGTTGGAGAAGAACTAGATCCAATTTTGGAGCCTCTTCTACTAAAACAGACCTTCAAGCAGGGTGGGAGTACGTGTATCCGACTCGGAGACTCAACTATTGAATATGCACCAGACTTCCGCTTCTACATCACAACCAAGTTACGGAATCCTCATTATCTGCCTGAAACATCAGTAAAGGCCAGTGTTAATAAGATTTCGTCAAATTTGATGTTAATGAATAAATTTTCTTCCTGCATCAGAAGCAAAGCAGGCATTCCTGAGATGAGTGCTTCCCTGGCATTTTCTAAAATTGCTATAATAATTTCCAAATGCTGCTTTCTTGAGTTTAGAAAAGTGTGGGATAAAAGATCATGACTAAGTATTTCTACAATTTATGTTATCCACAGATTTTCATAGTTAAAACTGGTGACACATATGAGTATTCTTTCTTTTGTAATCAACAATGATTATAATGATTGGGATTCTGGAACAGAACTTTATACTTTTTTTCTTTTTCAGAAGATAGATGCGGCTCTAATTTAATGTAGTTACTTAAAAAAAAACAAAACAAAAAAAACCTTGCAGTAATGGGTTCTTTTAAGACACTAAACATCTCTTTACGGATATAGAGAGTTTATTATGCTGAGTGAAATGAGTCAGAGGGAGATGGATCTCATTTATGAGATAAAAGAAAAACAAAAACAATGTGGTAATGATATCCAGCATCCATAGAGAGGAGGGCCAGGAGGACCAGTTTATAGTAGGAAGCTTGCCACAAATAGTGGAGCAGTGCAGTTAGGACAGAGAAGGGACCACTGTGACAATGACCTGAGAACTCAAGACAATAACTGGGTTTTGGATGGAGATAAAGTAATATGCACAGTATCCCTTCATTAACAATAGTGCAAACCAGTGTCTAAAAAGGAGAGAAAGATAAAACAAGCAAGAGAGAGAGAGAACAAGAGAGGAAGGAGAGAGAAAGAGAAAGAGAAAAGAGATAGGTTCAAAATGCCCTCCTCTAGATAGAGTAGGAGGGAGAGAAAAAGGGGACACTGCTGGTAGAAAACATTCATAGGTGAAGAGTGGTATTCATTTTCAGACTAAAACTCAACTATGAACAACTTTAAAATCACAGTGTTTAAATTAAAAAATAAAATTTAAAAAATCCCTTTAAAGAATGAAGTTATTTTCATGTTTCTGTCAATAATCAGAATGGCTTGGCATCAGCAACTGAGCTCCTTTCAGTGATTCCATTTTTGCTTCTAATTCACAGCCCTAGTGGGCTTTCAATGAACAATTGTTGAATGAATGAATGAATGAATGAATGAGGGTATGAGGAATAAATGCCACTTGCAGGCCTAAGCAGGAACATATGGTTAAGAAATATTTGAGTTTGGCTTTTCCCTTCAGTCCCCTCTGAAGCTATTTGTTGTTGGGAACTGGGGACCCCACACATGATTAGGTCACCTGCAATTTGGGTCTGGAACTCACACACCCTGACAGATGTCCATTGGGCATCACACCTCTCTGATTTGTACTGCATGCACATATGGACTCACTAGGAATCACACACATTAGTGGCAGTGCTCAAAAATAAGTTACTGTGGTACTTGGGGATCACACACTTTGTTGTGTGTAGGGGTCTCTGTGGCTGCCAGGCCTCTACCGTAACACCTGAGGCCATAGCAGTAAGGCTTGATCTAAACTCCTTATGTTCCCAAAGAAGAGAGTTCAATCACTGAACCATTCTCTGGAACTGTCTTTGTATTTTGGAAACTATATACAGATACAAAATTTGCATCTTTTTAGAACCATTTCAAGGAGTGTTGGCATTGCTCTGCAAAAGGCCAGAGAAAGCACTAAGATGCTATCTGTTATTCCCTCCCCGGCAGATCAATAGGGCGCTGTCGCCCTCGGGAGGTTTCCCTTGTCAGTAACATGTGAGAGGTGACTGCACTGGGACTGTGAAGTTGTGGGGCATTGGCAGCTGAGTTAAGGACACAGTTCAGACATTCAGGAATGCCAGAAGACTGGTCATAAAGATGGGTGGCAGGGGCCGGGCGGTGGCGCTAAACGTAAGGTGCCTGCCTTGCCTGCGCTAACCTTGGACGGACCGCGGTTCGATCCCCCGGTGTCCCATATGGTCCCCCAAGCCAGGAGCAACTTCTGAGCACATAGCCAGGAGTAACCCCTGAGCGTTACTGGGTGTGGCCCAAAAACCAAAAAAAAAAAAAAAAAAAAAAAAAAAAAAAAAAAGATGGGTGGCAGTTGAATGACTTTTTTTTAGATTTTTAAAAATTACTTTACTTAAACATCATGGTTACAAGATTGTTCATAACACATGTGCTATTTTTTCCCTTTAGTTACAAAATTGTTCAGGTTGAGTTTCAGTCATACAGTATACAACACCCTTCACCAGTGGACAAAAATGAATGAGATTTAAAAAAAATAGCATTAGAGTATGGAAGTTATTGTGCACTGATTTTGACTAAAATAAAATATTATCCAAGTGCCTGTAAATTGTGTATTTTCTATTTACCTATTAGTAGAGTCATATCATGCCAGTAGTTATGAGCATTGGAATCTGGAATGCCCACTCTCTGGGTTCAAATTCCTACTCTTATCATGTGTAACTCGCATGACTTTCACCATTTATTTAGCTTCTGTGACTTAATTACCTAGATTGTAAAATGGAAATAATAAATAGGAATATTATAGTATAAAATGACACAAAAATAAAACAAATTATATAGGAGGCTGAGAAAAAGGCCCAGCAAATAGTATATGAGTGTTAACTGTTGGCAGTATTATTCTATTTTTAAATATAAATAAGATAAAATAAAGTATAAAAATCAATCAATTTCTCAACAAAACAACTTTTCATTTTGATTTGGTTTGATTTTTAGGGGCATACCAGATATGCTCAGGGGTTACTTTTGGAGGGGGGGGTCTAGAAACCATCAGAGTTCTTTATTTTTCAGAAAAACTATCACATATGAGATGAGAAATTCTTAGCTCACCGATAGCTAGTTATAGTAAAAGTCATACAGTAGGGAAGAAACTGATCTATGATTCAGTATCAAACTCTTATGATCCCGGGAGTGTTATATTGCTTCATTATTTTTAATTGCCAGGATTGATTAAACAGGGATTAGGAAGCAGTGAGCCAACTATTTGCTTTCATTTAGAAATTAAAATGCTGCTTCTTGATCCAATGGTAAGTGTCATTTCTATACCTCTTTCAGAAAAACACATGAAACAAAATCATGCTGCTTTAATAGTTTTGAATCTAAATAAAAATAAAATTAGGAAATGTTTGTATGAACTTAAATATTTATGATTGCATAGTTAGATTTCTGAAATCTTCATTGCAGAATATCTAATATTAATGTATTCTCAGTGATTGCCTTCTTGTGTTTGAATACAAAAGGTAAAATATTTAAAGCATGTATTCCACTAAACACTCTGACTATGGTTTGGGAATTAAAGTGATTAAAATAAATGTGACCTGTACATTTGTTTTTTTCAATGTAACCAAAAGAAAAAAATTTCTCATTACAATTTTTTTGAATGAATACCAAGGCAGTACTAGATAATTACATAACATTTATGAGACTTTCAAATTGTTCAGTTTTAAGAATTGATGTTATCCCATCTAAATGCCATTGTATCCTGTACTGAGTGGCATCCAAAGCCTGTTGTGGGGTTGTGAGAGGAAAAATTGTTTAATCTAGAGGATACCATCACAGATGTGTCTGGGTCTGAGGGGAAGAAGAATTTGCATTCCTATAGGCATTGCCAGGACCTCTATACCCTTTCAACCCATGAGCGGGAAATTTTCTTATAACAATCACACTGTTCCTGAAGAAGAAATATTGAGAAGAGGAAGATAAATATGAAGGTAGGAAAAGGCAGTTTCTTATCCCCTCAGTGGCTAATGCTGAATGCATGAAGGAAAAGACAAAGGCCTGGGGCCAGGCGGTGGCGCTGGAGGTAAGGTGCCTGCCTTGCCTGCGCTAGCCTTGGACGGACCGTGGTTCGATCCCCCGGTGTCCCATATGGTCCCCCAAGCCAGGAGCAACTTCTGAGCGTATAGCCAGGAGTAACCCCTGAGCGTTACCGGGTGTGGCCCAAAAACCAAAAAAAAAAAAAAAGAAAAGACAAAGGCCAAACATAGAGAGTAACAGAAACATCAGTCACGGCTTTAAGCTATTTTCTTTGAAGGAGGAAGGAAAACCTGGCCAGAGCAATACTACTGAGTAAAGCGCTTGCCTGCAAGTGGCCAGCCAACACGGGGTCCTTCCCCACCCACATATGCTTCCCCGAATTTGGGCAGGAATTAAGCCCTTAGCAAATTGGATGTGTCCCTCCCTCCCAACACACACACACACACACACACACAATTTTAAAAAAGCCTTTTGTGTGGGATATGCAAATGCTTATAAACTAGATCAAAGTACAAATTATTATAAAGAAACTCATTGGAATCTTAATATTGAATCCTGCACTTTTATCTTTATTTTATTTATTTATTTACTTTTTTATTTATTTTGGGGGGCCACACCTGGTGACACTCAGGGGTTACTCCTGGCTATGCGCTCAGAAATCGCTCCTGGCTTGGGGGATCGAATCACCATCTGTCCTGGTCAGCCCTGTGTAAGGCAAATGTCCTACTGCTGCAGCATTGCTCAGGCCCCTCCTACACTTTTTTTTTTTAAACTTTTACATTTATAGGCAAATATTGCCCATCCTTAGGAACAAGGGAAGGGACTGAACTCCTACAGGGACTGTAGGTGTAGAACACAAGCAGGGATCAATAGTACGTTGGTTAGACTCTGGCTTGCAGCACACTGGAGTCTGGTTTCTGATGCGCACAGGTGTGTGGAGAGGGTTTGTGGAAGGGGATCCCCAAAACAAGGAAATGATGACCCTAAGTTTTCCAGTAGCTGCCTTTGTTATAGTTGGGTGAGGTTTAACTTGCCTGTAGTTTGTTCATTTATATTGTTTATTTACTACTGCTCTCATTTTAAAGTCCTAATTTGGGGGGGCCACACTTGGTGATATTCAGGGGTTACTCCCGGCTCTTAGCTCGGAAATCTCTCCTGGCAGACTAGGGGGACCAGATGAGATGCCCGGGTTGGAACAAACTTTATTTCTGGGTCAGCTGTGCAAGGCAAACACCCTACTGCTCCTGTGCTATTGCTCAGGCCCCTCCAGGAGTAATTTCTGAGAGCAGTCAGGCATAACCCTGGAGCTCCACCATATGTGGCCCTCAAAGAATCAAACAAAACAAACAAAAACAAAACGAAACAAAGCAAAACAAGAGTCTTAGATCTATGTAAACCCCAAGAGGCAATTTTTTTAACTTCTGAAAATCTAACTCAGTTACAAGGTAAGTGGTGCTAATAAAGTTCAGTTGTGTTAACTGGGTTTATTTACCATTCTGTACGATCAATGAGGCTCATAAATGGAACCTATTTGAAATAAGAACAGAACGATCACTAAATAAGAGCCTTTGAAGTGTTATTTATGACCGAGTTTCTAATACTAAATTAGAATTCTAATAAGCTAAATGTGTCAATGTGTTTAATCGTGGTTGCTGAGTCCACATTGAGCATACATGAATTACTCCAGTAGACAGAATCTCTCACTTTTCCCCTCCCTTTGCTGTTGCTGTGATATCTGAAGATTTCATTCCACTACAGGCCTGTGAGCTTTTCCTTGTGCTGTTCGTTGATACCCAGTTGTGGTGTATCAGAACTCACACATAATGTGGGAATGCTGGGGATCCCAAAGAGGAGTGCTACTAGAATTGTCTCCACATGTGGGGGTGTATTGTGTGTATAGGAGGGGGGTGGCACTGGAGATCAAACTCAGGGCAAGTGTTCAATCCCTCAGCTCGAGGAGTCTATTCTAAGACTAATACCTGAAGAAAACATACAGAGACTTTCTTAATAGAAATGATGCAATTTTTTTTTTATTCCTTCACTTACAGGTCACGTTATTAAACTTCATGATCACTTCTGAGGGAATGCAAGATCAGCTTTTGGGAATTGTGGTGGCCCGCGAAAGACCAGACCTCGAGGAAGAAAAGCAAGCCTTGATCTTACAAGGAGCAGAAAATAAAAGGTTTTGAACATTATATAATAATTATTTGATAACTATTTTAAGATTACCTAGCATGAACCAATGTGCATTTTGTGATTGATTTTCTTAGATTTACTTGGCCCACTAAATGGTAAATTGTAGAAAGAAATGATAAAGCATTGTGGTTTCTCTGTTCATTTGGGAAGTTGCATTTCAGGATCTAATTTTTGCATGTACTCTCTTAAGTGCTGTGAAAACCAGGTACTATTTCAAGTCGTGGTGATAATCTTTGAAATGCTCTACAAAGTTTCCCATTCACTATGTAACTGCGATGACCTGTTTTCACTGGGGCACCATATGAATGGATAGGTTACATTCTATTTTTGTGCATAATATCTGTACATGGCTAGCAATAGAAAAGCTCTATAAGTCATGAAAAATTTCAGAACATAAATGAGGTGATAACTTTCTGTTCACTCCTTGCTGAGCTACTTAATGGCAGGATAGATGGACTTACCACCATTTTTTCCACGATTTTCACATAAGAGATCATTAGAAAAGGAGAGCAGAAAGGAAGACCTGCCTTTTGACATTTTTTAAGATAGGAAAATTAATTACAGAACATTAGAGTGATGCATATTTGTCACAAAGTAATTCCTTTCTTTAAGTTTCAAGCTTTTTGTTTCTTGTGAGAGAATGTATGTGTGAAATGATTTTAAAGGATTTCTTTTTTTCTTCTGAGAAAATTATGTTTTGTTCTTAGGCAGTTAAAAGAAATAGAAGACAAGATTTTGGAAGTTCTTTCATCTTCCGAAGGCAATATATTAGAAGATGAAACTGCTATTAAGATATTATCTTCCTCCAAGGCTTTGGCTAATGAAATTTCTCAAAAGCAGGAAGTAGCGGAGGAGACAGAGAAAAAGATTGATAATACCCGTATGGGCTATCGTCCTATTGCGGTCCACTCCACCATCCTGTTCTTCTCTATCGCTGACTTAGCTAACATTGAACCCATGTACCAATACTCATTAACCTGGTTTATTAACCTTTTCATCATGTCCATTGAAAATTCAGAGAAGTCTGAAGTTTTAAAACTAAGGTATGTAAAAGAAAAGCTAATAAATACCAGTATTAACTAATTAGTGCCTTAAGACTAAATAATCATGGATGGCCTTCCTTGTTTTTCCACAATGGGGTGTTCACACCATATAGCTACAACCACAATATAAATTAATATGATACGATATAAAATGTGCTTGAGTATTTATTGTACCAGAATTCATTTTTTAGTGAAATTGAACAGATGTGACCAAATGGTCTTCTAGAAAATTATTTGGTAAGATAGATTTATTTGGTAAGATGTAATTTTAAAATGGAGACAATTTACCACATCATTTGAAAAACGTATTTATGATAGTAGATACGGAAAAGTAGTTAATAACCCTTGTATGTCTGATTATATATATGTATATATATAAATTTTAAACTCTACTATCATGCATTTTTCTGTTATGATATACACTTTTCACCTGCTGTCTTTTTTCTCATTGGCAGACAATTGAAAGCATTGTTTGGAAATCAACAATGTGATGATGTCTGATTCTTTTACCCTCTCTAAGCTTGTAGTCCAAAAAGTTAAATGAATGTTTTGATGGGAAATTCATGGAGTAAGAAAGTTTTAAAAGTACCTGCTTGTGTTACTCATATTTACATACAACAAACTTCATTTTACTTTTGGTTGTTATAGTTAATAGAATTAAATAGAATTAAAGCTATGAAAATAAAATTTATGGTTTTATATCAGTGCCATGATTTTTAGTTTAATGCTGGCATGTTACAAATAGTATATATCAAAATGAATTCTTGAACCAAAAAATTAACTCATTCCATTTTTTGATCCTTATATCTTTATGGATCAATATGACGTTAAAATAAAATACAAAGGAAATTCAATGTAGTACTTTAATACACTCATAGTTAAGGATTATATTTCAGAAATCCAAAATATAATATTAATTTTCTGAAACCTTATTTGAATCTTTTATATATCTTTTATATATCATGATAGCATTTTGCTGAAATTTTCATATTCTTGGGCAAAGTATTTTGTCAGTATCATTATTTTATAAGTTGAATGTATGAATAACAATCTGAAAGCCTGGCATTTGATTACCAAACAGTGCTTTCAGATATCTGCCAATGAGTAAAGGTGACAGCAGGTGAAGAGAATATTTTATAACAGAAAAATGTATGATAGTAGAGTTTAATATTCATATACAGATATATTTGTTTTGAACTCACACCAGAGATGCTCAGAGATTTCTCCTGACTCTGCACTCAGGAATTACTCCTACTGGTGCCTGGGGTACCATATGGGATGCCAGGGCTCAAACCTGGGTTGGTTGCATGCAAGACAAGCACCCTACTCACTGTACTATCATCCTTGTCCCTTTTTTATATTATTATGTTTAAAATATTTAGATTATTTTCTCCAGTTCCTGAAATTTTGGAGTTTGGGGCCACACCTGAAAGTGCTCAAGGATTACTCCTGTCTCTACACTCAAGATCACTTCTGGTGGGCTTGGTAAATTATGTAGGGTGCTGGGATGGAACAATAAAGGAAGAAAAATGTTGTTGCTAAATAAGCATTAACCTTATTAATTAACCTTATTAATGCTTATTAATGAAGTGAAATGTATTACTTCATTAAGAAGTGACACAGATCACAGACATTTCAGTAAAAGACTGCAAATGTAGAACTGTCATCCCGTCTTTGGGAATTTGGGTTACCCTCTGCATTTGGCTTTGTCTAGAGAAAAAGCAACTTTTGTCTTTATGTTGTCTTAAAACCAGGCACCCCCAAATTTATGTTCTAACTCAACCATTAAAACTGGGAGATAGTGTCCCCTGATATTTACATTTCAAAGATATGGCTCTCCTGTCTTTGAAAAATACATTCCTGGATCACAGCGCTGACGACAAAAAAATACCTATATTGTTGTTGAAGGATTTTAATCTTCTTCAGTATAATGGTGAAAGTACTTATACTTTCAAATTTTCTAAAGTAAATACTCTTAAGAAAAAGGAAGGAGGAAGATCTTTTACCATATTAACTATGGGTAAAATTCACCCTATACTTCACATTGATTTGTCTTTATATTAGAGCACAACTTCTTTTTGAATATTGCTATTTGTGGATACTTGGGTAGTGTCCAGTTTGGGGCTATTATAAATGTTTGTTACCCTAAATAACATTGTACATTACTTTTAGTGCAGATAAATAAACCTTTCTAATATGCATAAATCCAGAGATAAAATTGAAGACCCTCCCAATATCAAAATATACTTCATTATGATAGTATTCAATAGAATCCCAATGTACTACATCAAAAAAAATTTTGTTGTTGATGTCACACAGTTATAATGTTGTTAGTTATGCTATGTTTTTGATGTACAAAGTTACTTTATCTCCATCATCTAGATCCTGCTCCACTGTCCAGAAGTCACTTTTAGGAAACTTTTTTTCTTTCCTTACCCCTGGATCATCTTAGTTCTATAATCAAAGAGTAAAAGTTTGTTATCATTATCTACTGCCTATTGCCTTCTTTATTTCTTCATTTATTACATAGAAGTGAGCCTATCCTGTTTACCCTTTTCTTCTTTTCTTTATTCATTTATCATGTCACCTACTTAAAAAGTCTTTTCGATAGTCTTATTCTAATGACTTTTTTTTTAGTAAAATCAAGATTCAAAGCTAGCCCCATTCAAAAATTAAAGATAGAATAATTTCTCTTAGGAATAATTGACAATCATGGATCAACATCAAATGCATGATGTGGCCTATTAATATTATAGATAGAAAAAGCATGTGACTATAACACAAAAACTACCAGATTCATTTATTTTTACTCAAAGATAAAAATGTATTTTGCTTTTGGGCAGTTATTTATAATTTAACTCTGATACTAATTTTAAATCATTAATTTTTTCATGAAAGTTTTAAATGCATTGGGTTTAATATATATAACTACTACAAGTATATTGATGGGTAGAAACAAGAATCTTAATATATTTTATGTATAGGAACCAAACTTAACTCTTTCTATGTGTATATATTTTTCATACATACAAATATATATGAAGTATATTTTAGATAATCATTTGTATCATAACTTTCTACATATTAGTCTTTAAAAGCATATTTTATAGAGTTTACCTATGAAAGCACTATACTTTTTATGGTATAACTTGTGTGTAGCTTATAAACAATGCATTAGTAAAGGTAGCTGTGCATAGTTATTTTTACCTTGTGGAAAAATCCGAAAATTGGGACAAAGATATTTTTTTCTCTCACATATGTCATATCAGTTCCTTTTCTGGAAAGTTTTTCAAATGTGCTATCTCATGAGAGGCTTAATCTTATGTCATGTACTATCAGCATTGAGAAAGAACACTGTTAATATCTTTCACACTGTAACATTTTACTAAATTATATTTTAATTTGTGTTTATCAGTAAGATTAAATTTGAATTTCTTATTGTTTTTACTTTAGTTTTTCATAAGTGGATATTTTTATAAGAGGATATTAGTTTTAAAATGCAGAATTTTCATTTTATTCCATAAAGTCTAAATCTGAATCATTATTGTGCTGGCTACTGAGGAGCTAAATCCAGGTGTGAGAAAAATACCCCTTAGCATATAATAATGCATATATAAATAGTATGATTATTCAAATCTTCAGAGAATTCAAATGTTTTCTGAGCTTCAAGGCTCTCTCTACCAAGTTATTTTTTAGATTCTCAACTAGTATGAACAACAAATTATAGAATTATACAACAAATATAAGTTTGCTGTACTTCTCATTGGAATGCTGGTGGGAGGTAAAAAATAATTCAAGAAATAATGAGCGAAAATTAATAAAGCTAGGATGTTTGGGAACTTAGGGTATCAGACTGAAAATAACCAAGATCTGTTCTTGCTGGTAGATAACATTTTATAGACATTTTGTCTCAATGATAATTGCCAGATAATTAGTTTAAAATGCTCAGGATTTATAATTAGAGGGGCTAGAGACATAGTACAATAGATAGGGCACTTGATTTGTACATGGCCAACCTGGATTCAATCCCCAGAAGCCAATATAGTCCCTTGAACCTTGTCAGAAGTGATTCCTGGGTTCAGAGCAAACAATAAAGCCCTGAAGACAGATGAGTGTGCCCCCTTACAAAAAAAAAAAAAAAAACCACTCCCAATTATTATAACTAGAGATTGCATGTGCTAGTAGTTACTAAAATACTGGAAGGTTTTTAACATATTATGATTTAATTTTCATATTTCCATGTTTTGTCCCTGTTATAAGTAAAAAGATAATTTCTCCATCATAAAGTTTTACCCTACTGAATTTAGTTTTCATGTAATAATATAGCTATTCATTTTAGTCTTCTAATATATAAAGTGAAGTATATGGGACTATTATAGAAGAAAGAAGTCGAATTTTACATGAGTAATATTTTACTTTTTTTTTTATTGGTTTTTGGGTCACACCTGACACTATGCTCAGAAATCACCCCAGGCTCGGGGGACCATATGAGATGCCGGGATTCGAACCACCGTCCTTCTGCATGCAAGGCAAATGCCTTACCTCCATACTACCTCTCTGGCCCCATATTTTACAATTTTAAATAGTTCATATATCCTGAAGGGGAGTAGGCTAATAATGCGTGCATTGCTGTTTTATTCTAAAAGATTAGCTGTTCAAAAAATCAGTCAACAGTCAAATGCTATTCTACTGGTGTGTTTCTCTCATTGTGTGTCTCTCAAATTTGTGTGGCCAGGGAATGATGATCCTTGCTTGTTCTGGAAAATGATTACCCAGAGAATAGAGTAGAACACACATCTAAATGGCTGATAACAGCCTTTAAAAAAGAAGCATTTTCCTTAAAGCATACTCCACTTTTATTTTCTGTTTGTTTACCCTTCCAGGCTTCAAATTCTCAAAGATCACTTTACTTATTCCCTTTATGTTAACGTCTGCCGGTCACTCTTTGAGAAAGATAAACTGCTCTTTTCCTTTTGTCTAAATGTGAATCTGCTGCTACATGACCGTCTGGTGAATATTCTTGATTGTTAAGGGGGAAATATAAACTAATTTATTAATTTGTGTAGGAATGATATATAAAAGGGCTATGTGTAGTATTTGTAACAATGATCATTATTATTGTATAGTTAAGAAGAGATATTGCAACTAGACTAAATTACAGAAAGCTTAAAAAAATAAAGCAGGCAGAGTTTTTTATGTCACCCATTACTTAAATGTTTCTATGTTTTAGTTTAAAATAAATTAGTTTTACCTTAGAATCTTTCATAAGAATACATAGAAATTCATGATAAGCCTTGATGTGTGCACAAAGTATGAATATAAATGGTAATATTTTAAGAACATGTGCAAGTTAATTAGATGTAAACATTTGGGCTTAATGATGCCTTTTATAAATTCTTGGCTGTGTTTCAAATGAATACTTTATATTCATTTAAAATACAGGAAGCACTTTTTTAAATGCACTATTATAAAATTCATCATTTTATATACTTGTGTTTTTTTGATTTATCGATTGCATACAAGAATGTATTTTATTTCTGTAGAATTTAAAGTGTTGTATTCTTATAAGTTTTATAAGTGCTGTTAATATATTTAATGGAAAATTATTGAAAACATGGAAAGTTGACGGCTTTCTGTCATCACAATTTTTAGAGCTAATAAGACTTCAAGTCATTTGGAAAACATACTCAAAAGAAAATATCCATATAATTATACTTGAATTTGTAATTCTGAAGAAAAGTATCTTAGCTAAGATAAATTATTTTGAAAACTGATTAAAATGGAAGCATTGATTTTTTTACAAATAAGTACTTACTAAGTAAGTTGTATCAATAGAGATCACACTGACATTTAAAATTCAGCTATCATTGTAAATGTACAATGTAAATGGTGAACTCCTCCCTGACTCTTCATGTTACTTTGTTTTATAAAGATTAATAAAGCTGAGTGGAGATTTCTGCTAACTGGTGGCATTGGACTAGATAATCCTTATACCAACCCTTGTATCTGGCTTCCTCAAAAATCCTGGGATGAAATATGTCGCTTAGATGAATTACATTCCTTCAAATCCATTCGAAAGGAGTTTATTCGTTTAAAGGATGGTTGGAAGAAAGTATATGACAGCCTGGTATGTTTCTAACCCTCCTGCTTATTTTCAAATTTTGTAAGTGGTGAAAATAATATTATATAATTAATTTTATTTGATAAAAATGAGATTTATATAATGTTTAAACAACTGGTTAGATGTTAAAATCCAAATTTAATTTGTATTTTGCACACAAATCAGTGATTTTATTTGAACTATTCAAGTTCCTTGAAACGTATGGAGATTCAGACAAGCTGTATATGCCCTTAAAATATTATTTTGATCCCTCCCAGATTTTTGTGATTATTTTAGAATTTGAATTCCATAAAAAATTATTAACATTTGACAAAATAGTCTTTAGATTTTATTTTTATTTTGAATGTAGAAGACAAAATAAAATATTCTGTCATCTGAGGATAAACCCTATTTTGCTTATTTGGTATTATTAAAACTAACTCATAATACAATTTTCCTTGGGGAACATATAGAAATTGTTGCATTCTTTTAATATCTCTTATGTAATGGCTAATAAGTTTTGCCAGTTCCAAGTTAAGTTTTTGATTCCTTTGTTTCTACTCTCTTAGAAATCTTCTTTCCTTGGGGAGAATCTGCAAAAGCTCTATGTGGGGAGGTGGAAGGAAAAGTAAATGAGTCAAATAGATGAAAACTGGGTTACCTATTTGAGGGGTTAGGCATGTCAGTGAGATATTAGGCCTACATATAAATTCAAGTATTTTGGGCAAGTTCTCTTTTGGATCTTTCCTTAATAATCTAAAATTGTTTTCTAAAGACAGGTTTCTGTGAGAACTCTTTTTCTAAACTGAAATTAAAGCTTCATTTACTTTGTCCAAACATTGAAATTTCTTATTTGAGGGAACACATTAGCCATCCTTGAAGTTTCAAGGGTACAAATATCTATTATTTCAAGGTTTACCAGTTTCCTGGAGTCTAGATGATGCTCTCATATAATTTTAGTGGTCATTCATATTTAATTTTCTTTACTCAGATACAATCTCTGATAATCTTTTAAGATACAAAAATATTCAAAGTTTGAATATAATACCCTTCTCCTTTTGTAATATATGTGGGGATTTTGGTTGATTGATTGGTTTTAGGACCACACCTGGTTTATTTATAGCTCTACACTCAGGAATCTTTCCTAGCAATACAGGAAACCATATGGGATGCAGAGGATTGAACCCAGGTTGACTTCATGCAGAGCAAGCTCTTTCCCTATGGAACTATTGCTCCAATCCCTAAGTGTTTGTTTATATAGATAATAGTAGAAATGGAATTTTTAATACCTTTAAAGAAAAAAAAAACGAGAAAATACTCTAAATGAACTTTTTTTTCTTAGTTTCTTTTTTCCTTTTTCTTAAAATAGGTTCTTTTTTATTAGTATTCACATTGACATTATCCTACAAAATATCCTCATTTTTAATACTTCATGGTATTTAAATTTTCTCTTTATTCTTTATTTCATAAGATTGCCTCATATAAATTTATATTATATTACGTATAAATAAATTTATTTTAGTGTTCTTGATTTCAGGTAGTCATTTTATGTTTTCTGAAAATAGTTTCTATAGGAAGAGGCATTGGGGTGTGGGAGAGAACACAGGTAAAGGTGTGGTGCTAGAATGTTTTCTGAATAAAACCTTAGCAGTGACAGTGCCTAAAATGATTTTTTATTTTTAAAAAGATTAAAAGTATTAGTTTAAAAGTTAAAATATTGTTTTTTAAGAAGTAACTTTCAACATGACATTGAATGTCTTCCACTATCATGTCAGGAACCGCACCATGAAGTTTTTCCTGAGGAGTGGGAAAAAAAAGCCAATGAATTTCAGAGAATGCTCATCATCCGCTGCTTGAGGCCAGACAAGGTATATGTGGGTTTATTTTAAAATCAGAAAATACCATCTACTTTGTATTATTTGTTTTTATGCCAAAGAAATTGTAAATATTTTGAAATATTTTTTATGGAAAAGAGACCCATAGAATTCCTCCGATGCATATTTTGATGCTGCCCTGTTCTTAAGTGCTAGAAAGTACTGTAGTTGATTATGGGTCTTTAAATTGATATATATTCTTTCTTTTAAAACTTATTTTCACTGCAGCCTTAATGATAAGCCTAAGAAGTTTTCGCTTCATGAACTAAATATAAAAGTATGTGAAGTGCTTTGAACTCCTAATGTGACTGCCTCCTTTAAAACCCTTTATTTAATGTTTTCAACATTTTACTTTGTTTTCATAGTGCAAAACTATTATACTTGATGACTACATATACCATTGATCTTTCTCCCTTAAACTAAAAGGAGTTGCTTTTCATGTTTTGTGTTATTTAGTGAAGTGATTCATGAGTCATTTACTGATGGTAGTAGTTGAATTTCCCCCCCATTCTGTTTTAAATATTTTGACAATTGTGCTACCAAGCATGGCCTTGCATTACTTGCTTGTTCATATATTGTGTTACTAAAGATATCAAGTACTTTTATGTGTATTTGATGGAGATAGGGGTTAGATATTTAAGCCAAAGAGGTTAGTTGTTTTTTGTCTTAAAATTATTTGAGATTAAACTTAATGGTTTCATACCTCCCTTCATTACTTTAGCACCTTGTCTTAGAAGGTTTCCTCATCTCCTCTAGACTTTTCCTTGGATACATAAAAGTTACTTAGTAGTTGTATGTAGACATTAGTGCTACCATTGATATTTTAAGCTCCCTTCTCCTTCATCAACTAGCGACAGAATCAGAGCCATTAAATTCAGTTTAGCCCAGAAAATGTAAGAATATGGCCCAGGAGATAGACATAAGCTATCAGTTGAAGACTTGATGCCAGACTCCTTGCCTTCAAAATTGTGGCATCATATGTTTTATTTAAGTGCCATCAGCAAGCTAAAATGCTAAGCCAGCACAGTTATTGGCACATACTGATAACTTTCTAGGAACAAGAAATAGCTTTGGTTGTGTGAAGCCACTAAGACCTTGAAGTTGTCTGTCGCAATAATGTCATTCTATTTGATGTCTTAGTTATTGTCATCTATATTATCACACTGTGCTTCTTAGTATAAAGACTGTTAATAGGACACTGGTATTATACGCATTCTCAGACCAGTCTCAAATAATTCTTTTTCCAGGTATCACAGTTTCCAGTGATTAATTCTTGACTTTGATATTTCTCTGTATTTAAAACATATATGCTATTATGCTTTTAAAAGAGAAGTTTTCCAAATATGGTATGAACAGAGGGAAAAATCAGTTTTAAATGAGGTTAATGTGTAAGCTAGTTAGGTATAAATTCTGTTTCCTTATAACCTCTTGTTACAATTAACACATATATTACATATTATTTATCACACATCATACATTATATGCTATATTTTAATATATGCATTATATATATCATACCCCAGAACAGAAAAATCCACCCTGACTCTAGCATGTAGTATCAATGAGGCTTCTCAGATGCCAATCCCCAGATTATCATCATCATCGCTAATCAGCATATATTTTCGTCCACTTCCTACCTTTTTTTCAAACCTTTTTTCAGAACTCAGTCCCACCTAGCTATAAGAATCCACAGACTTCAGGCTGTGGATTTAATGTTTAATGTTTCATTTGAAAAGGTAAAATGCTCTCTAAATCACTTTTATACAAAAAGAGACAGTTTTGCACTGTCTTTTAGAACATAATATTTGATTGTAACTATATTGACAAAAGAAATGCATCAAATGAATTAGCACTGAGATGTGAAATGTCATAAGACCATTTACAGAAATGAAGAGTTTCTGATCTCAGGTTTTTTCATCTTCTGAAATATAAGTAGAATGCAAATAAAACCAGTTTTCAATAAGAAACTTGTCAAACATGAGTTATATTTCTTCAGCATCGTATAATCCCTGTGGGAACTTGAAATAACCAGGAAATCATAAATAGATGACCACAGGCTGCTTTCCTGCCTTTGGGATGACGGTGGCCTCAATTACTCTGTAATTTTGATACTGACAGATTTCATTTTACAATCTTAAAACTGGTATAACCAGATTGTAGCTGCAAACCTTGCAAACTGAATCACCATACAACTTACTTGCCTGGGGAGTTACACTTCAAGTGGTCTGAAAACAAAGAAAGCTTGCTCTATTTTCACATTAAGAGTAAAGCCTGAGGTCAGCCTGGATCTTCCCGTGCTAACTTGAAGACTCACTTCACAGGGCAGTGTTTGTTCCTGAATAGTAGCTGACACCTTCTTAACTATCCCACCAAAGGGGCCCCTGATAACTCAGAATGATGGGAATAAAAAACAGGCTCTGAAAAGTTCAGTGCTTGAGTTTTGTTTGTTTGTAAAACTGTAGTGATTTGTAAAACTCTACTTTGGGAGGAAAAGGACTCGAGGAGCATTTTGTTTTATAATGGAATGAATAATGAGATAAGCCAGGGCTATTTCCAGACAGGCAGTGAAGATGTTTTATTTGGTGGAGGGACCACCCAGCTGTAAGCAGACTATTGCTCAGGATTGAGCTTGAGCCATCTAGGGGTGTCTTAGGTAGTGCTAAGGATTCTATCAGGTTGGTGGGTTGCAAGACAAGCAATTAATCTCTGTGCTGTCTCTCCAGTCAGCTTGAGACAGTGACCAGCCACAGCTTCATGTATTTGTCAAAAATACCTTAAACAGAAATAACTTACCTTTAAATAAACTTGATGTATAGATGAATGTCAACTTGTTTGTCAGATCCTCACAATTTACCATTACATTTCCATATCATTTCCATATGCAAATGTATTGGAAATATTGGAGAAGGGTTTTTAAAATGTAATTTAAGCCAAGACAGTCCCTCTCTGACTGTTTTCTACCCTCAAAGATTTTGTGACCTCTGCTCATCTTCAATAAAGTTGATTCCTTTTAAACCGTTGGCACCCTATAGTTGTCTTTAAAATCTTGTATGATCAGATGCTCTATAGAATACAGAAAGTTTGAAAATACTTGTAGAACACTCCAGAAGGCATTTTTATATTTTTAGTTACCTGGCATCTACTCTTTTGTTTTCTGAAAATTTCTCTAAGTTTAGAAGGTTTCTCTTCTGAGAAACTGCCTGTGTAATTTGTAGTCTTGTATGTACACGTGTTTCCCTCTTTGACTATGAACAGATGTTTCATCAGAATGATTACGGAGTCTTCAAAAAATACACTGTGCTCCTGTCACTCGATTTTCCTCTTCCTGATGAATGTTTATATGGTTTCTTAAGCACTAGTTATAGCAACACTGGTTTATTAAACCTGTCTTTATTGTTTGGCTCAAACCTGAGTCATGACTAACTGGAGCCATCACTGAGCTATTTATAGTCCCTTAATCAGAACAAAGAATCTATCTGGGGCCTCAACTGTGCTGAGTGATAGAATTTGACTCCAACCTTGGAGCCCAATAGTGACCACCAAACTTCAGAGTTCTGCTCTTTGTCAAATGTGATCCCAGATGTAGTCCCAAAATGTCAAGCATGGTGGCAGAAATCTTACGTACCGTAACTTCTGTCTGTTGCATCAAAGAGCTGAAGTATGGTTTTATAGTGATTTTTCCCCCTCTCTTTCTTTCATTTTTTCCTGAGAGAAATGAATCCCTCATGCTGGTTTTTTATAAATCACACCAAAATTCTGTTTGGGGCTGTGAAATTTTAGACATAGTGAAAAACGTCTTTAGAGTTAAGTGACCTTATAATTTTTATTTATATACTTATATTATTTATTGATATATTCTTTATCCAGCATCAGTTGAGTATTCCTCCCTTTAAATGATACATTATTAACTATCCATCTTCTACTGTATGGATAATTTCTATCCTTTTCTTTGTATTTAGTGGTACTTTGGCTTTCCATCAGCAGTGCTTATTGAGCTGGAGTTCTCTTTTTCAAATTATCTTTTCATCCAAAATATTTTAAGGCTTTAGAAGATGTTGAATATTCTTTAAAGATATTTTTTCTCTTTCTAGATTATTCCAATGGTGCAAGAATTTATATCTAATAGATTGGGGCGCTCTTTTATTGAGCCACCCCCTTTTGACTTATCCAAGGCATTTGGGGATAGTAACTGCTGCGCTCCACTGATTTTCATACTCTCCCCTGGAGGGGACCCCATGGCTGCCCTTCTCAAATTTGCAGATGATCAGGTACCTTAAAATAAATAAGATTGTGTGATATCACTTGAGTTTTTTTTAGTAATGTGCTCCATTGAACTCTTAGGATAGATTGATGAAAAAGTAAACACTTAAGACAGGAGAAAGGAAAGAAGGTGGGAGGGAGGAAGAAAGAAAATAGGAGGGAAGCCAACAAGGAAGGAAGGGCAAGAAAGAACAAATCAGGAACTAGGACACTATATCCAGAACTTATGAATGAATTGTTACATAGAAGACATAAATTTCAGGTAAAGATTTTCATAAAATTCTTTGAAGAGACTCAATTAAGAATTAGGAGATAATTTATAGCTTTTTCTCTTAAATTTTGTAGCCAGGTTAGTTAAAAGTAATTCAAAACTCTGTTCATAGTTTGTCTTTTAACTGAATTGAAGAGTTGTTGTTTTTTTTTTTTTTTTTTTTTGGATTTTTGGGTCACACCCGGCATCGCTCAGGGGTTACTCCTGGCTGTATGCTCAGAATATCGCTCCTGGCAGGCTCGGGGGACCATATGGGACACCGGGATTTGAACCATTGACCTTCTGCATGAAAGGCAAACACCTTACCCTCCATGCTATCTCTCCGGCCCCTGAATTGAAGAGTTGTGACATGATAGCTGGGCTCTTTCATCTCCTCCTTAAATTAAATAACTCCCTAATTCCTAATTCCTTTTATTATTAAATGTTTATCTAATTACTATAAAATTTTCTCTTTTTACCAGGAGTTTCCTATTATGAACCTACTTTTAAGTGATTATAAGATTTTAATAACTTTTCTTATGGCTGTATATGTAAAAAATATTCCTATATTATATATGCATTATTTAAAATATGATTATAATTAACATAATTACTATCTTACACAGGGATATGGAGTAAAACTTAGCTCTTTATCTCTTGGCCAAGGCCAAGGGCCCATTGCTATGAAGATGCTAGAAAAAGCTGTCAAAGATGGAACCTGGGTTGTTCTTCAAAATTGCCATCTTGCCACATCTTGGATGCCAACCCTTGAGAAAGTTTGTGAGGTAAAAATTTCAGTTAAATTTTTATTATAGTTCATCTTATTTGATACACACATCATTCAAGTAATATAATTTCCAGCCCTTTGATTAGGCAACTTAAGGTTAGAGGTATGGATTATGGGAAAAATAAGCTTACACTGGGAAACAGAGAAGCAGGAGCAGTCAGACTTTGTCATGGGACACAATACTTCTGTATTTTGGGAGGCAGAAATTTCAAGAATAGACCCTTTTGTAGCTCAGCTAAACAAACAGGAAATCTGGCCCTTGCTTTCAATGGAGAAAATGTGTCCACTGAATTATGTGGGGCCCCAAGATCCCTTATAATTAAGGAGTTTTTCAGGCTACTATCTCTTTGGATGTTTAGTTTTATTCAAATGTCCAACAGAAACTTTGAGGAATAGATTGTATTTTCCCTGTATGCTTCTTGTCACTTTTTTATCCAAATCTCTCATGAGAATATAAGTAGAGGGAAAACAATGACTTTTGCTTTCTTCTGGCCATGATAAAAGTCACTGGATAGTTAACGAGTTAGAAAATAAATATTTATTCCCTATTTAAAACTTTTCAGTGACTTCCTAGAGTATGCAAGGCAGAGTTTAAATTCTCATCTGGCTTTCAACGCAGTTTTTTTGGGAGAGAGTACTCAGGGTTTACTCCTCTCTCTGAGCTCAGGGATCCCACGTGGTGAAGCTCAGGGGACCATATATGGTGTCAAGGATTAAACCCATGTCAGCTGAGTGCAAGCCATTGGACTTCTGCTCTGGCCCCTCTACACACTCATTTGACCTTTAAGTCCTTTTCAGGTTTTGTCTCCAGCTACTTTTCCTTTCTATATGTAAGTTCTAGATACTAGGTTTTTTTTTCCACTTCTTTCTTTCATAGCTTTTAGAAGTATGCATCATCATAATAGTCATCCAAAAAATAAGTTGAGAGAGATCTAGAGAGGAAAATGTCTACCCCAGAGGTAGACAGGGTCTCAGAGGTCAGGAGAAAATCTGGGGACATTGGTGGCAGGAAATGTGCACTGGTGAAGGATGTTGTACATTGTATGAAACTCAATCATGAGTAACTCCATAACTGTGAAAAAAAAATATTTGTATTACAAACAACCTTTTAACCAGTGTTTGAATAAAGTAATTTTAAAAATAGGTTCATTTGGAACATTTAAATAAAGCAATTTAAAAAATAGGTTTATTTGACCCTGCTCATATTCACTTATTTTTCAGGCCTTTAAGTAGACATCTAGTATTTTTGCCTCTTTTACATCCTTCTGCATCAAGGTTATTCTCATGAAAATTTGAAGTGTTTTATATATACCTGTTAGAGAGACACATGAAAGAGAAGAATTATTCTGAAAAGTTGTCAAACTTGGTTCAAATTCCAGTGACTCAGATGGGATTTGGTTTAGTACAGTTGGGAGAGGAATAAGTGGTCTTTTCACCTAACACTTAGTTATCTATCCATCCTTCCTGATTCACTCCTCCATTCAAAAATGCTTAGCAATAAACATATACAATTTTTAAAACAGAGATGCCACTGTAAGAGGAATTGGGAAAGGTGACTATAAGAAATGGACTGAACAGGGAGGGGTTGGCAGGGCTCATCAGCATGACCCTACACAGGTGCCACAGGTGCTATGGGTTCTCTCTCTCTCTCTCTCTCTCTCTCTCTCTCTCTCTCTCTCTCTCTCTCTCTCTCTCTCTCCTCTCTCTTTGTCTCTCTCTGTCTCTGTCTCTCTGTCTCTGTCTCTGTCTCTCTCTCTCTCCCCCCCCCATTTGTTTGTGTTTTGGTGAAACTTGGCTGTGCTAGATCCTACTCCTGGCTCTGTGCTCAGGAATCACTCCTGGCAGTGCCCTGGGGATTGGAATTTGGTGTAAAAAATCTCTCTACCCATTACACTGGACCCGAGCTTCCTCAGCAGTGCTTTTTACAGTGTAGATTCGGGTACAGAACACTGTATAATTTGCATGCATAAAAAGCCTGCTTGAATTGGCTGAGTTAGAGAAGGGTCCGAGCAGCCTGGCAGTGATTGGTGCAGGATCGAGTTGGAAAATTCGTTTTGTGGCAATATTCAGACAATTTTCGTTTAGCGGCATATTGAAACGTTTTTCGGGATATACTCGGTGTATAAGACGACCCCCGATTTTCGGTTGACTTATTTTTAGTTTCAAAAGTCGTCTAATATGCTGGAAAATACATTAAGTGTGTTGTTCATTTCCACAGTCTGGTTAAAGCAAGAAGAAATTCTTCTCAAAGAATTATTTATGTAAACATTCCAGAGCAACATAAGTAAACCTATGAGATTTTTCTGTATGCTGTCTCCATCTTTTTGATGGCCAATCTGAATTAGAAATTTTACCTTGACAAAGTCTATACTCACATGATTTAATTATAACAACTTGTACCATTTGATGTGTTTTGTTTAGAGAAAGAATCAGATTTTAGAGCTTTGTCTTTATTAGCAAAAAATAAACTCTCAGGCAAAAAAATTTTTCTCCCCCTTCCAGCTCATTTACACACCAACAAAGCTATAGATTTAGAAAAATCCAAAGATTTTAATGAGGTTTTATGTACTCATTTCCATTTGCCTGCTTTTCTTTCAGGAACTAAGTCCTGACACAACACATCCAGATTTCCGGCTTTGGCTGACGAGTTACCCATCTCCAAATTTTCCTGTGTCTGTGCTGCAGAATGGAGTGAAAATGACCAACGAGGCACCGAAAGGTTTAAGGGCTAATATCATTCGATCATACCTGATGGACCCGATCTCTGACCCTGAGTTTTTTGGCAGCTGCAAAAAGCCTGTTAGTAATGGCTCAGTCTTGTTACCTCAGCCCTGTAAAGCGCTTCAAGTGGCCCCCGGTGATCATGGATGTGTGTGCTGAGTAAAACTACAAACTGAATAGGTCTCCCTGCACTGCAACTGCGGCGCAGTTGGTTTTGATTACTTATCATTGACTTGCGGAAGTCAATTTTATTAATATTTTATTTTAATTTTACCACCAAGCCTCATTGCTGTTCAGCTGAGATCTTGGAGGGTGTTATTAATAATGCAGCTCACTATTTAGAAAGTCAGCTGTAAGCCATTCCCTGTATGGATCTGCAAGGTTGGAGAATGCGGCTTCAGGATATTAACTGAACCCTTTACTATTTGGAGCCATATCTTTAAATTAAACCATAAAATATTTCCTCCATCTAACTATAATGGGAGCCCAAATGATCTTACTCCTTGATTGATGGGACTCATAAGGGTCTTTTTTAGTGTCACCAGGCAAGCAGGGAAACCACCCACTGCTTTCGTTATTAGAATTCGGTGTGTGAATGCCTGTGACCTAAAATTGTTTCACAGCATTTCACCATAATTAAAAATGGAAGAGTTTCCTTTTAAAAGGGGTTATAACCTTGGTTAAGTTTTTGCCTTCAAAACCTCTTAACTGTGGATGTTAGAATATATTTTAAGAACATGTCATAAGACATTAAAAAAATAAAGAAGTACTTTGATTAAACAAGTCTTAGGTACTGGAAAAGAAAAGGAAAAAATACAGGTATTTAAAATAAAATAAAACATTTCCAAAGCTTCTGAGACCTGCCTTCTGGCTTGCCTTTGTGTTGATGAGACCCAAAGAGAGCAGGTTACTCCCAGGTAGGTGGTGAGGGCATCTCTGCATCTGAGCGCTAGGTGAAAGCCCCTTTGTCGAATTGTGCCGCCTTTCTTCTGCATGCAAAGACCTCTCCAGGAGGATCACAGAAAGGAGAAGTCCAGGGATTTGTGAGCCACTGTCCCAACTAAGTCCATGTCTCATCAGATGACAAAGAAGCACATCATATTGTTTCTGCTTTGATTTCTACTTGGAAATATTTTGACCTCGCAGAAAAGTTTCAAGTATAAAAGTAGTAGAAAAGAATTGCCCCGTGGGTGGCTATATCTGGCACAAAGGGTCAAGTTCATTATAGAAGATGCAATCTAGACTTTAGAATATAATAACACAATCATCTCTCAATCTCTGATTTTGATGCTATGCCCTGAATCCTAGAGAGTTTTGGTTTTGTGGTTGTTGGTCTTTTAGTTTTAGGGTCACACCCAACAGTTCTCAGGGCTTGCTCCTGGATCTGTGCTAAGAACTTTGAGAACTATATGATATTGAGGATTGAACCCAAATGGAGCACATGCAATGTAGCCATCATACCAGCTGTACTATCACTCTGTCCCCTCAATTTAGATGTCATAAACAAATCAAACATCTCTATGTACTTTATTCATATTCATCTTTCATCAAGCTCTAATACTTCATTGATATCTCTTACAAATATAGGCATTTTCTTACCTACCAGTACAGCCACTAGCTAATAAATGAACAAGAATGCCCTCGTATTTAATCTTCTGTTGTGTTCCAGATTTGCCAGCAGATTTGGTCATATACTTTAAAAAGCATTTTCTATTTCACTATTGAATTATTTTAGATAATATTATAAATGTAGTTGTTAAACACTGCTTTATCTTCTCTAATCAGGAACATTTTTCTCTCTTTTGCCTTTGATGACAATATTTCTGAAGACTTTTTCTTCTCCTACTCCCACATTTATGTAGACTACATTTCAACTGGTACTTGCTACAGACTGAGGTTATGCATTCTTCACCAGAACTCCACACAGATGAAACTCTCCTACTATTGCACTGGCAGGCAGCAACTGAGACCCATTTATCCTTCATTGCTGGTACTAATTTTGATCATTTTGATGAAGGGTCGTCTGATTTCTTTATAATAAGTGTTTTGACCCTTGTGACTAAGTCTATTGAGAGAGATTTTAAAGCTTATAATCTCCTCGTCCTCATCAAATGTACCCCTAAAGCACATTCACTATCCATTGATGATTTTTTTTGCCAGGCCTCATTTCCTGTGGTGATTTTAATTCTTGGATTCCCTCTCAATTCGTTACTGGCTATATATTCTCAGCAATTGCCTTCCATTTGTTCCCATTTAGTTATCTATTATCAGAATAGATAATGAATTCTTTGAGGTTTTTTTTTAATGGCTTATAATTCATTACTCTATGTGTCCTTTTGCAAATTGTCCCAGATGTGGCCATTACATTCTTCAAGCTGGCTCCTCTATATTTGTTATTGGTTTCCATCAATTTAAAAAATATGCTGTTCAGTAAGGCATTTGCCTTAGGAGCAGGATTATGGTTCGAATCCCGCATCCCATGTGGTCCCCTGAGCCTTCCAGGAGCGATTTCTGAGCACAGAACCAGGAGTAACCCCTGAGCGCTGCCGGGCATGACCCAAAAACAAAAAGCCAAAATATATATATGCTGCTATTAGCTCTCATGCTTCCTGGCAAGAAGTATCCAGGCTCATCTTTTCCCAGTCCTAGATCCTGCTGTTTTTTCTGAAGACTCCAGGCTCTTTTTTCAATGGCAGATGATACGAGACCTCAAAATCTGAATGATTTGTTACTGCATTGCCTTCAGTTCTTGACTCTTTCTTCAGAAAATGTCTGAATTACATTGACTCACACACAGATAAACATATCAACAAGTATATGTGCACATGTTTCTTTTCATACATAGTTTAGATGTAAAGAGTTTAAATGAACACCTTTATCTGGGGCTTGTTTTTTTTGGGAGGCGGTTTTGGGGTCACACTTGGTAATGTTCAGAGGTTACTCCTGGCTCTATACTCAGAAATTGCTCCTGGCAGGCTCGGGGGACCATATAGGATGCCAGGATTCAAACCACTGTCCTTCTGCATGCAAGACAAATGCCTTACCTCCATGCTATTTCTCTGGCCCCTCTGAGGCTCTGTTTTGATCTGATTTGTTATGTCATGCTCTTTTTTTGTCTATATTTATTTGTATTTCCTTTCTTCTAAATTTAAACACTGACTCCCACAACAGCAATACATTTACTGATTTGCTCAGTTCTCTAATAGATCCCAAATAGTTCCAGCATCAGCACAGAATATTGACTTTCTCCCTCCTTTCTGGTTGAATTTATGTCATTTTGCTTTCATTTCCTTTCAATTTTATTCTACAGGGGGAATTTTCCCTCAGTCCTTCTATGAAACTTTGAGTAGCCCATAACTATCCTTGTTACTATTAGGTAATAAAGTCACTTTAAATCAAATCCATCCTTGATTCAGAAATCACAGAGTAAAGTATAATGTTGCAACCCAATTTCAGTTTCTATTCAAAAATGTCAGCCTCATCCTTCCAATGTCTTTCCTAAAGATGCAGTTGGTGTCTTTCTTCTTATAACTCCTACCAATGATGCTCAGCACTGAGTGGATGT
This sequence comes from Suncus etruscus, assembly GCF_024139225.1. NCBI lineage: Eukaryota > Metazoa > Chordata > Mammalia > Eulipotyphla > Soricidae > Suncus > Suncus etruscus. The sequence goes on from NC_064852.1 coordinate 123,942,389, forward strand.
GTGTTGGTTATTAGCTGAAAGTAACCAGAGAAGCCATAGGAATGCCCAAATTTCTAGACCAAAATGCCTTGGAAAACTACCTAATTTGTTTCAACTATCCTCTTTGAAATTTCTCTTGGTGATCTGGGACCACACATTGGAAGCCATGTTTTTTGACTAATAACTCTTCACGTGGAGTTATATAATCAAATTATATTGGATGAGTTTAAAATGTTTCCTAAAGCATGGTGTTCACAGATGTGTATCAATTATTTTTTTTTTTTTTTTTGGTTTTTGGGCCACACCCATTTGACGCTCAGGGGTTACTCCTGGCTATGCGCTCAGAAGTCGCTCCTGGCTTGGGGGACCATATGGGACACCGGGGGATCGAACCGCGGTCCGTCCTAGGCTAGTGCTGGCAAGGCAGACACCTTTACCTTTAGCGCCACCGCCCGGCCCCGATGTGTATCAATTAAACATGTGTACAAATGAGAATATTTTGGCATGAGTAGCCTTTAGAAATATACTTAATACTAGTTTAAAAAAATACTAGCTTAGTTATATTTTTGATAGGTATATTTATAAGAAAAAATAATTCATTTTATTTTTAGTCTGAAAATTATTATGTAGTGTTTAGGGACTAATAATGTAGCAATTTCTTCTCATTACAGGAGGAATTCAAGAAACTGCTTTATGGCCTCTGTTTCTTTCACGCTTTGGTACAAGAAAGACGAAAATTTGGACCCCTGGGGTGGAATATTCCTTACGAGTTCAATGAGACTGACTTAAGAATCAGTGTACAACAGCTCCACATGTTCCTGAACCAGTATGAGGTACCATAAAAATCACAGCAAGGCCATTGCCTGTTTTGCTCTATATCACAATGTGCTTAGGCAATAAGCAGGGACTTCTGATTAATTTCTCCTCTTATAAAATTAATAGCAAGATAGTTCCTAACAGTTACTATTAAGTAGTACTTTATTATCACAGGAGATTATTATAATTGCTGTAGTAGATAATTGCAACATTACTCTGCTTGTTCCAGCATTAATATTTTATCATTTTATTTTAACATATGTAAACAATGGATTTCTAAAATGTAATCACATTATATTTAATTTGAGAAGTCTGGAAATCGACCAAGATTGAGAGTGGAAAAAACAACCAGATTGATTTTCTTCTGTTCTGGAGAGTGACTTTATATTTTATAGAAATGTCAGTGTAGTATTATTCTTGAGTTTGGGCCATTTGTCAAGAGAACAAACTCTTTAAGTCCTTGGTATTAACCTAAAATATAGATTCCGGGTAGAAGCCAAACAGCCTAATGTTGTTACTTCAACCAGTTTTATTCTCTTTAGTTCTGAACACACATAAACAGTGTTTAGAAATGAGCACATACATCAACAAAGTCAGAACAGTGTAGCACAACCAGCTTCCTCCTCTGTCTACTAAGTGTTGGAATTTTTTTTAATGTGTTTGTACCTTTGAAGAACATTTTAGTTAACCATCATGGCCTATGGAGAGGTGACCTTTTAAAAAGACAGTCTAGTTTGGGGTTTTTCAAAATTAGATAGAAATTTTTAAATCAATGTATAGGAGATGGAAAAACTTTGTCTTAGAAATTGCTGGTGAATTTTGGTTATTTTTTCAAAGGCTTGTAAACAGGAAGGCATTAAATTTCATATAAAACAATGAGGGGAAAAAACAAAGGGGAATATAATAAAATAAATATCCAGCATTCACATACCATATTAAATTTTTGACCTTCTAAGATGATTTATTCTTCAGTTTTTATTTAGGGACTATGATATATAAAACTGTTAATGATAAAGTTTCAAAAATACAGTGTTTCATCAGCACTCCAGAGCATTAGTACCCCTCTAATGACCAGACTGAAGGTTAGGTGAAGAGTATTTTGTTTGAGTTTCTGTGCCTCTTTGGACAAAATTACTATTTTTGTAAAGTTTTAAAAGGTTGAGAAGCCCTACTTTTTGAAGCTTTTAAATTTACATATTTTAAGAAAGCATGTTTTATTAATTAAATTTTTATAATATTTCTCCAAAAAGGTAGTTTAAAGTAGGTAATAGATACGGTAATAAAGAAGAAGTGATATAGGGCCAAGAAAAATAGTACAATTGACAAGACTTGCTAAGCCCAGGACAGACCTGGGTTCAATCTCTGACAGTGCATATTATCCTCCAAGTCCCTGTATCCCATATGGTCCCCCAAGCACCTTTCTGCATGATTCCTGAACTCAGCGCCAGAAGTAAACCCTGATCACTGCCAAGTGTGGCCAAAAAAGAAAAAAGAAAAAAAAAAAAAAAGAAAAACAACAGCCCAAAACACCTAAAATAAATATAATATAATATAATTTTGAGCAATTTATAGTATACTAAAGAATTTGAACTATCAGGGGCTGGAGCGATAGCACAGCATATATGGCATTTGCCTTCCACGTGATCCACCTGAGTTTGATCCCTGTCATCCATCCCTATAGCGAGCCCACCAGGAGTAATTTCTGAGTTCAGAGTCAGGAGTAACACCATGAATGCCACCAGGTGTACACCCCAAAAAGAATCATAGCTATCAATATGTTAAACCAGATCTGTTAATGGATCTGTATTATTTTGACATTAAATAATGTGCATTTTCCTTAGACCCTACTTTTGCTCTCAGACATTTCAGGTTAGACACAAACTATTTGTGTTCACATTTGATGAATATTTGATGTGAACACAAATCACGAGGAATTAGTTCTACTTGGCCTGATCAGGGATGGTTGTTCAAAGGAGGTGGAGGAATGAATAGAAATTTCAGGTAGAGAAGAGACAAGGAAAAGATTTTAACAAATGCATGTAGGTGGCCAGTGATGTGGCTCAGGTGGTAGGTTAGTAGCTTTGAATTCAATTCAAAGTACTCACAGCACCACAGAAGCACCCCTCCCTCCAAAAATCATGCAAATGGGTAAAAATATTTTAGTTAAGTGACTGGAATATTCCTGTATTCCAGGCTAACTAATTGGAAGATATTCAAGCGTTAATGCTTTGATTAAGAGAGTACTTGCTTTGTAAAAGATCAATCTATCAACAGAATACTGAGCAGACTAGAAGGACTGAGGGAACAACCCAGTTGTAGAAGATGCTTAGAGCTTAATTGTGCCCACCCTAAAAGAAATGTTGGTAGTTCTAATTCATGGCACCTCAGTTTAGAGCCTTTCTGAGAAATGGGATTGTTGTAGATATAATGAGTTAAGTGAAGTGAGATCATACTGGAGTAGGATAGATTCTTGAGCCATTTAGAACACTGGGATTTTTAGAAGGTGTAAAGGGCATATGTCCCCTATATGTTTCCTAGAGAGCATGACCCTACCAGCAACTTGATTTCAAACTTCTAACGTTCAGAATTTACCAATAATACATTTAGTTTATTAAGCCAGGAATTGACAGTCCAAGGAAAAGAATAAAGGAGATCATCGAGACAACCCAGGCAAGAGGTTGTGTTTAAATAACAGTATTTGAGATAGGGTGGGGAACATGATAAAGAAGAAAGGATGAAAATGAATTAGATATCAAATGGTAAAGGGAGAAGTCTCAGTTGATGTTAGTTTTCTGGTTTCTGTTAATGGTGGTACCATTAATCCAGACCAGAAATATCACCAGACATTAGTATGAATATATCAGGTGGGATAGTGTGATGGTTGATGTGAATATTGGCTTTTGTTGAGCAACAACTTTCAGTGAGGGGAGGACATAAGACTTGGAAATTGCAGGCCCAGCAGCCAGGCAAAAGAAGGCAAGCCAGAGCCTTTGAGTAGATAGAAAGTGTCAGGAATCTTCCAACCTGCTGGGCACAAAAGAGAGTAAATTAGTGCCAATTGAATTCACAGCAGGATTGTTTGCTGCTGAACCCCAAGGAACCTCCAAGAATGCAGAAATAATATAGCATTTATTTGGAGAAAATGGCTAATTTGGATATGTTCGTCTGTGTTTCTCTAGTTCACCGACAGCAAAGAAAATACTGAAATTGTAAAATGTATATTTTAAATGGCTGTGTGGTAGATTGTGGGATAGTTCACTTTCATCTAGAATATATTAATGACAGAGTGAACTAACTTCACTGATTTCTTCTGTTCAATTGCCTTTCAATAGAGCTTCTCTTTCCTCAGCAAGGCAATTATATAGCAACCTTGACAAAACTGCTACTGATGCCACATATATTATTCATTAGGAATCCAAGAGAAATTCTTTGGGGAATGTTAATTCCATTTTCTTTAATAGGAAATCTAACATAATCCTCCTTCAACAAGTAGCATACTTTCTTAAAACAGACTGGTCCAATATTTTTACATATTAAGCAATCAGAATTAAACTGTACACACTAAACCTGGGCAGACAACAGTTGCTTCCTTTGGAGAATAAATAGAATATAGGAATTCAATGAAGGAGAGATATACAAACACATGTTTATGAATGAGAATGAATTGTAGCTCTACTAGAAATGACAATTTTAGATCTCCCAAACATATCAGAATAGTCCCTTCTGCCTTCTAAGTGGCTGATGTGGCATTTATGGTAATATATCAGAAATCTCTATGTTTTGAATCTGATTTATTGGGAATTCCAAATAAAATTTGGCTGTAATGTGGGGGAGGGAGGAATGAAGAATTTTTAAGAGTATATATCCAATCCTTGGAACTATATTTTTGCCCATTTACCTCCAACCCCAGGCAAGAATATACAAAGAAGAAAAGCAAGTCCATATGAAGATGAAATATGTAGTAAAGCTCAGGCTCTCTAGATAAATCATGTTCCAATAGTTACCTAAAGAAATCTAAGAGTAGTCCCTGCTATATGAGTGTTGGGATGGAAACAGCATGACCCCTATTTCCAATTCAGATGCAACATGTCCCTGGAGATTATCAAAGTTATATTCTTTACTCAGATCATTTGCCAGAGAGGGGAAGATAATTTGAAAAAGAAAAAAAAATGAGAAATAGCTAATTCATAGTGTCTTGTTTTTAGTTCCCACTTTTCATTCTTTTCTTGCATGAAGATAATAGAAGCCCCATCTCTCCTTTACTGTCTTCTACCCTTAATACAAGAACATTTTGTTATTAAGTCTACTGAGACTCATGTGCTTCTAAGATTGGGTATATATTTTCCTTTTACTCCACCTATTCCTGTCTTTAATCTTTTTCTATTTTGGGATTCTTGCTTGAATAAACAATTATTGAATAAACCACCATACTCAGGAACAACATTTTTATCTTTATAGCCCATTCTCTACATGCCAAGATCATTTTATCGAACTTTCTGTCAGGATTCCTTATCCTCTTGGATTAAAAGTTGTGAGACAATTTCAAATATTTTTATCCTTAGAGTCTACTTGCCCATTATTTCTGCCTTCCTTTCTTTTACTCACTCTAACAGAATAGGCAGAAACTTGTATCCAGACCCCAATTTGCTCAGGAAGCCTTAGTAGAGCTGGCAATACATAGAGGTCTCTGAAAACTACAAAAATTTTGGTTATTTTTATAATGTAATACTGTTGAATTAGAAAAGAAAAAAGAAAAATGTAAAAGGAAGAGTACAGTTATATATTACCTATGAGATATATAGACAATTGCTATGTTATTGTTTTGGTAAATATTTGAAAGAGAAAGAGAGAGAGGAGAGAGAGAAAGAGAGAGAGAGAAAGAGAGAGAGAGAGAAACCTTTCAGTCTTACCCTCTCACTCTCATCCTCTCCCTCACATCCTAACTTTACTCCACAATGATGTCATATTCCTTGTACAACAGTTCAGGGATTTTCCTGTATATATATATATATATGTATGTATATATATATATGTATGTATGTATATATATATTGGTATACATCTATGTACATATGCACACATATTTTTGAAATATTGTGTTTGCAAGTTTATTTTTAGCTTTTATTTTTTCATTTTATATACATTATGCACCATTCTCAAAACAGTTGAGTGACTTCCTTTCTCCTCCATGGTCCAGGGCTTTGCTTCAGTTCTATTTCTTTTTGCTGGTAAGAAGTGCCAACACATAAAACCAGTCTTACTAGTTGCTAACTTCAAAGTTCTGCTTCCATCTGCACAGTCCTCCTGCTCACTCCCCTTCCAACAACTAGAACAATAGTTTCCCATCAGCTATTAGGCATGTTGGCAGTTTTAAGCCTAGTTTTACATTCAACAAACTTTCCCCTCCAGAACTCTTATGTCTCACCATCTCAATGCCTGCCCCAGGATAGCTAGTCTCTGGAAGCATAGTCCATATGCATATGCATAGCCCAAAGTCTACTACCTATGTGATTTGCACATTTGTTTTTCTACTGTATTTTATTTTGATAAAATTGGAAGTGTTCACAAGGCAAACTGAAACTGTTCAGACTTCCTTCCCCTTTTAAACTGGAAGAAAATCAACCTATGGGGATCCTGCTTCCTGGTTCAGTAGATTTCTCCATATGGTCTTGGACTCTGTCACATGCCCTACCATAGTCACCATCTTCAGGTCCATGTTATCAGATAATAAGTCTGATTTCTGGCTCCTAATTCAATAGAGTCCCTCTCTAGAATCACAACTATGTCCTCTAATGCTGCTGTTTCCTTAAAGGGGTTCTCTCATTGGGTCACCAGAGTGTAGGAGATATGAGTATCTATACAAACTCACATAATAATGATAACACAATTTTAAAGTAGAAGGTTTCTCTGTTTTAGGAGAAAGTGCTTTTCAACATTGATAAATTAGTACCATAAACAAACATCATAAAAGATGCAGTGAATATTGAAAAAATATTCATAATTAATTTGGCATACCAATTCAGAATCTTCATGGAGTTTTTAATGATAAAATAACTTATTAAAAACTTTAAATAAGCAAAAAAAATTTTTAAATAAAAAGTGAAGATAATTTAACAAAATAAAAAATAAAAATATTTAATACAATTTTTAAATGTCAACATAAAAATAAATTTAAAACAATTCAATTACTTGTTCATTGTCCCTCTAAATTATAATTTTGATGCCACATTCAGCCATGCTCAAGTGGTACTTTTGTTTTTTGGGGGGGCTCTGGAGATACTATGTGGTGCTTGAGATTTGAACCAGGATCTGTGGAATATAAAAGTGCCTTAACTGCTACATTATTTTTCCAACCCTTTCCCCTAATTAAAATATTTAGTTTTGTTGAGAGCAGTGAGAAATATAATTATTTATATTGCTATTACAGAATATAAATATTACTTAGAGTACAAGTACATTTTTCTCTATACTGTTGGTATTTATCCTAAGCATATGTATATATAAAATTAAAAAATTGGTATATCAGAACGTAAAGTATGAACTGCTATAAATTTTTTCAAAATCTTTATAATAGTCAAATTACAAATAACTTACACATATAAAGTAAAACTTTTATTTATTTAATTCGTTTTTGGGCTACTTCCAGCAATGCTCAGGGATTACTCTTGGCTCTTCAATCAGGGATTACTCCTCTGGTGCCTGGAGAACTCTATAGGGTGCTAGGAATCAAACTCAGGTGGGAGTGCATGCAAGGCAAGCACCCTATATATTATATAAAGTAAACTTTTTTTTTTTGTTTTGGTTTTTGGGTCACTCCTGGCAGCGCTCAGGGGTTACTCCTGGCTCTAAGCTCAGAAATCGCTCCTGGCAGGCTCGGGGACCATATGGGATGCCAGGATTTGAACCACCATCCTTCTGCACGCAAGACAAACGCCCTACCTCCATGCTATCTCTCTGGCCCCTATATAAAGTAAACTTTTAAAACTGAATAAAACAAATTGAAATCTAGTTCATACAACATGTGATATTGTGCATATGAAAAAGAACCTCTCTAGTGAGTTAGAAAATACAAACTAATGTAATATTTATCATCTTTGGTAAAGACTAGCCAAAGGTTGAAAAGCTTCCAGAGATTCCTACATTGGCTATGATTCTTTTTATTTTTATTTATGTATTTATTTTGTTTTTTTTTTTTTTTTTTTTGGGGCCACACCTGGTGACACTCAGGTGTTACTCCCAGCTATGCGCTCAGAAATCACTCAAGGCTTGGGGGACCATATGGGGCAATCGCCATCCTTCCTAAGCTAGCCCCCGCAAGGCAGATGCCTTACCGCTCTGTGCCACCGCTCTGGCCCCTTTGATATATTAATTTCCTTTACAGAAATATAGACTAACAGATCGTTAACCATTTTTAAAAAGTATGTATTTAATGAAACAGTTTAGCATGGCATATTTTTGGAAGCAGCTGAAATGCTACATATGAGAAGCCACTTATTAAAATAGTATTTCGGAGCTGGAGCAATAGGACAGCGGCTAGGCTGTTTGCCTTGCATGTGGCCAATCCAGGTTCAATCCCCAGCATCCTATATGATCCTCCAAGCCTGCCAGGAGTGATTTCTGAGCGTAGAGCCAGGAGAAAACTGAACCACCAGGTGTGGCTCAAAAACTAAGATATGAAATTAAAGTAAAAATAATATTTTTATTAAAGTAAAATAATATTTTCGAGGGCCACCCCGCAGTGCGGCTCAAAGTTGGCGGCCGCCCCTTGCGCGCCCGCCCAGCGCCGCCCCGCGCGCCCTCGGCCCAGGTGAGCCAGTGCGGCGGCCCCAGGCGCGTCGGCCATGTTCACCGCCTTCTTGATCCACCAGATCTGCCCTCCAGATCCGCCAGATTCCCCGGTCGAGACACACGCGCGCACCAAAGCGCGCGGGGACCCGGTGCGCCCCGCCAGCTCGCGGCGATGTCGTACAAGCCCAACTTGGCCGCCTCCGTACCTGCAGCCGCGGCCAACGCGGGCGGCAGCGCCCACCCCACACCCAGCAGCATGGCTGCACCCGCCCAGTACCGCCAGATGCTCAGCAACTATGGGCCACCCTCCCAGGGATCAGGGAGCAGCCAGGTTCCGCAGAGCAAGTACGCGGAGCTGCTGGCGATCATTGAGGAACTGGGCAAGGAGATCCGGTCCACGTCTGCTGGCAGCAAGAGCGCCGTGGAGTGGCTCAAGCGTGGCAATCATTCATGCCAGAGGTCTAGTCCCGGAGTGCCTGGCCTACACGGAGCGCAACGCCCGGTCCTAGCGACGACCTTGCCAGCCGAGAGGGTCTCCCTCCAGGACTGTCTCCTGCCGAGACGAAATGAAAGTTCTCTTTTCACAAATATTAACAGTTGGGCTTCTCTACTTGTGGCTCGAACCCACCTTTCTCTTAAGAATTCAAGAAGGCCTCATTGGCGGTCGCTTAGAATTTGCCTTTCTGCATAGCTAGGACCTCTTTGGGTATTTTCCTTTTTTTCTTTCTTCTAATCATTGGTTCAAAGGTGTATGAACTCAGGGCCTCCGAGCTGCAATCTGGTTTCTTCTGCGCTCGCATGCCCCACCCTGGCCACTCTCTCTGCCCTTCTCAGGCACAGCCAGCCCAGCCCCGTCCTGTGCACCCATGGCTGGTCCCTTGGGCCTGTTTGCCCTGTGTAGATCCTGCTTCGGGGAACTCCTTTGCTGCTGAAGCATCTATCTGCATGGCGCTTGGTACTTCAGAATCGGGCTCAGAAATGCCCCCGTTATAAACACAGAGGAGCAATTCCTGCCCCCAGCCCAGCCAGCCCCAAAGCTTTCTTGCAAACACTAGAAGAGTTTCCGTTTCACCTCTCCTGAGTTGCCCCCAATATCTGGAAGAAAGCGACTAAAACATTTGCATCTGTGTATGTATTTATTACTTGATGTAATAAAGCTTATTTTCATTAACAAAAAAAAAGTAAAATAATATTTTCAAGGAGTCATGAAATGGTAAATGATACAAATATGGGATCAGTGAAACTTTATGCAAATTGATATAGAGTATTATTCCAATTGTCAATACATATATGAATATAAAAAGTGCTAACGAAGTCTGACACTGGTTTCTCTGGATTTATATTGGATTTTAGCCTTCCCAGGGGTATGGGGAACCATATGCTCACTTCTGGCAACTCTCCACCCAATGAGACAGGTATCTGAGTCCTGGCCCTTTGGGTTTTTTTAATCTCTTTTTCTTTTAGGTAATTTTGATTTACAGTTTATTTATACTCCAAGAGGTTTCCCTAGGTTGTCACTCCTTGCCCACCTCATGTGCACTCAGCCCTCTTCTGCCCTCTATGGCCTCTTGCTCTAGTAAAGCCAGCTCTGCCGTGTCTCTGCATCTCTCTGCCCTGCGAGGTTTTCAAGAGTGGACAGTAGCATTGACTCTGATTGACTCTGTGTCTGGCACATAGTAGTCATCGTTTGTTGCTCAAATGGCAAGTTTACAAATTAATGGAGGAATCTGTTCTCTCCCTTAATTGAATAGAAATAACATACCATCCCAAAACCAGGAGAAAGAGGGTAGGTATGTTGCCATGGCCATTAGGGATATATAATGGGGACATGGTCTTAATGAAGACTTTTTTAGAAGCTGTTTAATCTTATGATATATATATATATATATATATATATATATATATATATATATATATATAAGCCCCTTTCTGCAGAATGTGCTTGGCCAGTGAAGTGACTTGCACTGTCCATTCTAGGAGCTGCCCTTTGACGCCCTGCGCTACATGACCGGGGAGTGCAATTACGGCGGCCGGGTCACCGACGACTGGGACCGGCGCACACTGCGCAGCATTCTGAACAAGTTCTACAACCCGGAACTGGTGGAAAGCGAGCTCTATAAATTTGACTCCAGTGGCATCTATTTTGTTCCACCTTCCGGTGATGTAAGTTCAAGAAAACTAAAAGCAGCAAAGCATGGGACTCTTGATGCTGAAAATAGTGACTTTTCCCAAGGTTTTGTTTGCTGTTCATCCCTGTGTGTTCTTTCATGCAGGATCCTAGGAACTGAGTAAATGTCTAGATGATGTTTGTAGTTTCTCTTCTGTTGATATATGAGGAATATCAGCAAAGTAGTTTTCTCTGAACTGGAAGTTGTTATGCATTCAATCCTTTGGGTAAAAGACATTTTCCCCTTTTAAAAGGGAAATACTCTGAGAGAGAGAGAGAGAGAGAGAGAGAGAGAGAGAGAGAGAGAGAGAGAGAGAGGATGTGAGCAACTGTTAATTCCTATTCATGTCATGTTTAATGACTTAGGAAGCAATTCCATCAAATAAACTTCCTACAGCATCAGATTAACACTGGCATTAGCATTCTGTCCCTTTGAGGAATGAGCAGGCAGATTGATGGAAGTTGAACCAACTTGAACCAAGGTGACACAGGCAGAAAGTGGCAGAGTCAGGGCCAGGACCTATTCACGGCCAGCACTTCTTTTTGCTCTTTCTCAGTGCTGTCCTATCTAGAGGAAGCTATGATATCAGATATGAGAAATCATCACACTGTAGCATTTCTAGGGGCACTGAGATATAGATCACTGTCCATTCCAAAATGTCTAAATTGCACATGTTGAGTGCTGGAGCCAGTCAGTGGGTAGGGTATTTACCTTGCACACGACTGACCTGGGTTCTATCTCCAGCACCCCATATGGTCTTGAGAACTGTCAGGAATATTTCCTGAGTACAGACCCAGGAGTAACTCCTGAGCCTCAGTGAGTGTGACACACACACACACACACACACACACACACACACACACACACACAATTTAGAACAAAAAAGGACACAGGTTCAAACAATGAACAGCTGGACACATGCTCTAGACCTAGATACACAGAATCATCCTCCAAACCTGGACCTTTTATCCTCTGAAATTAATGCTGTCTGAGAGCAGATGATGAAGCACAAGACCCAAAGACTAGATTACTTATGTGGTTTAACAAGTCACTTTGGGGAGTCATATGTGACAGATTCCCAGTAAGAATTATCAACTTAAACTATCTAGTTCTGCCTCTCAAATAGAGGGGGAAATAAGGGAGGGTACCAGGACCAAACAGATATATGATCACTAAGTAGTAAGCCAGACACAAAGGGGACCACTTATTCTCGCAGCTTGGGGGATGACGGTGGGGGATATGGAATGCAGGATGGAAACGGGGGTGGAGGGAGGACAAACTTGGTGATGGGACTTCCCCTGATTCAATGTTAATATGTACCTAAAATACCATTGTGAAAGATATGTAAGCCAATATGGTCAAAATAAAAATTATATATAATAAATTAAAAAAAGAATTATCAAATATGAAAAATGAAATTAGGGAGATGACTGATATGGCCTATCTTTAAAAAATCATTGCCATTCCCCCAACATATGTTTAATTAAGTATTGCTAATTATTTCAGAGTTATAAAAGATGGGGTATTTTTATTCCTCATGTTAAAATATTTGCAGGTATCTGGAAAAAGATATATATTGCTGGGCCAAAGAAATACTAGAGGAGGTAAAACACTTGCCTTGCACTCAACAGACTCTGTTCAAATTCCCATGTGTACTCCTCTAAGCTATACCGGGATTCCCCTGAGCCTAGCCCTCATGCCCCTTCCCTCCCAAAGATAGGCACTGTTGTATTGTTGATTATCTTGTATAAAAAAAATTGAGGTGATTTCCACTTTTTGGAATCACAGGGATGTATCACAATAAGAAAATGGGAGAAAAATCAGAGTAAAGTAGAAAAAAAAACATGTCATTACAGCAAATTAAGGACAAATACCAATAAAATGTGACACAAAAAGATTTTCTGGAGGAAATGGTTAAGCAAAGTGATCAGGACTTTTCTCTCTGTTTCAAACTCCCTTTTAGTTAAATGACACGTTTTCTTTTTCTCTCTAAATGTGTCCCTGTCTTTTTTTTTTTTTTACATGTTGGCTGAGGTTGAAAGGAAGTGAAAGCATTGCAGGAGCCAGTCTCACAGACACATGCACTCAATAACGAGAGTATTGAAAAATGGTCTCTTTAAAGTGAAAAGTTCTCCGGAATAATGGTGTAACCTCTTCACCCCTTGTGATTCATCTTTGCAGCACCAAAGCTACATAGAATATACAAAGACTCTTCCGCTGACCCCAGCCCCAGAAATCTTTGGGATGAATGCCAATGCAGATATCACGAAAGACCAGTCAGAAACTCAACTGTTATTCGATAATATTCTTCTGACACAGGTATGTGATTCTGAGAGGGGAGGAAAAAGCTGCTCCGAGTGGTTGAGGCTCAAGAACACAATCTACCTGCCCATAATAGTGGACAATTCCTCTGAGGAAACCAAAGTCAAACATCCAAATGTCCATGGAGTTTAAACAAAGAATATATGAGCGTATTAGGTATCTTCCAACTCTCTTTTGGTTAGAAAGGAGTTTTTAAATTTTTATTCTGTTTCTTTGAGTATCTCTAAATATTCTTTGATATCACTCTACTGCTAAGATTTTATTCTGCCCTTTGGTGTAAACTATGCCCATATACATCATACATTCTGTCTTATGTTTTTTTCTTTTCTTTTCATTTATTTATTTATTTATTTATTTATTTATTTATTTATTTATTTATTTATTTATTTATTTTGGTTTTGGGGTATACCCTGTGGCACTAATTTGTCACTCCTGTCAGGCTCATAGGAATGCCAGGGATTCAACCAGTGTCTGATGTGTATAAGGCAAACACACTCTAATGGCTGTGCTATCATTCTTTGACCCATGTTCCTTTTTTTGGAGGGGGGAGGGTTTGGTTTTTGGTTTTTGGGCCACACCCAGTGACACTCAGGGGTTACTCCTGGCTATGTACTCAGAAATTGCTCCTAGCTTGGGGGAACATTTGGGACGCTGAGGGATTGAACCGAAGTCCATCCTAGGTTAGCGTGTGCAAGGCAAACACCCTACCGCTTGTGCCACTGCTCCAGTCCCTTATGTTCCTTTTGAAATAGAACATTTTAATGGTACTTAGGAAGCAAAATTCTGCCAGTTTTATTTTCTAGCCAGTTAGTAATTAAAAAAACTTCGTTTGGTTTTGTTACTGAACCACACCCTGCAACACTCAGGGGTCACTTCTATCTCTGTAGTCAGGAGTTACTCTTGCTGGTGCTAAGAGGACCATATGGAATGCTGGGGATTGAACCTAGGTTGGTCTCATGCAAGGCAAACATCTTACTGTATTATTGCTTCAGCCCCTAAAAAACTTCTTAAAGGTGACTTAACTGTGTGAAATATTCAAAAACATTTCATTTAGTTTACAAAGAAAACATTTTTCTTTCAGATTACATATGTAAAGACTATTATAATTCCAATTTAAGCACAAAATTAGTAAAAACACGGTTTAGAAGAATATAGTTGACTCTTCATAAACAAATAGCCTCTTTGATAAAAGTATATGTGTAAGAGTGAGTCTGGCCATCATCTTCTAAAGTTTCTGTCACCTAGGCTCATGGTATTATTTGACTAAGTGAAAAACATTTAGTGCTGAGGGGTAACCCACTGATGGAGGGTGAATCATTTGTCTTGATATGTGAGGCCCAGCATCTGCATGAGGGAGGCAGGATTAGGAGTGAAGATTGCTTTTGACTATTAAGAGAACCTCTCTTATGATCAACTTTTATAATATGTGCTTTGATATTTTTATGCTTATCTATTTTTCTATCTTTAGGAAATCTCAGAGTAATAATCTGGGGCCAGAGTGGTGGTGCAAGCGGTAAGGCATCTTTGCCTGCACTAGATCAGAGCGGACCGCGGTTCAATCCCCCTGCATCCAATATGGTCCCCCAAGCCAGGAGCAATTTCTGAGTGCATAGCCAGAAGTAACTCCTGAGCATCACTGGGTGCGGCCCCAAAACAAAACAAAACAAAAAATAATTGTCAGCATAAACAATGCTTACTTATGCTAGCTCTATTACTAGTGTTTATGAATAATAGTACAGTGCTTATAATAGACTTCTGGTATAGGGGCAGCTATGCTAATTTAGAGTTAGAGAACTGAGAAAGAATTAAGTAGTATGGACAGAGTCAGCTGACATCTTTTTTTTTTTGTTTTTTGGTTTTTGGGCCATACCCGGTGGTGCTCAGGAGTTACTCCTGGCTGTCTGCTCAGAAATAGCTCCTGGCAGGCACGGGGGACCATATGGGACACCGGGATTCGAACCAACCACCTTTGGTCCTGGATTGGCTGCTTGCAAGGCAAATGCCGCTGTGCTATCTCTCTGGGCCCATACTTTTAAGACAGAACTCAAAGTTGTGCAATTAGGAAGCCTCTAGTATAGATCTGGAATCTGTATTCTGAATTCCAATGGCATGCTTTCTTTCTAGATGCTACAGTGGGTTAAGACACAGGGGGTATAACCAGAGATGCTGGGGCATAAAGGTACAGTAAACCAGGTTAGTATGGTTACCCATTGATGGAAAAGGCCATGAAACCCTTAATTCTGTTCTGCTATGGCATTTTCTAGCAATGCAAAAGGTACAAGACTATTTTTATGTCCATTATACTTGTGACTAATATGCAAATAAGACATTGCTTCAGCATAAATTTATAATTGTAGGCCCAAATAAGTAAGTCTTTAGGAACATTAGATACATGTAATAATCAATAGTCA
This sequence comes from Suncus etruscus, assembly GCF_024139225.1. Lineage (NCBI taxonomy): Eukaryota > Metazoa > Chordata > Mammalia > Eulipotyphla > Soricidae > Suncus > Suncus etruscus. The sequence continues at coordinate 123,957,873 of NC_064852.1, forward strand.
TTCAGTCCTACTCTTAGTCTTTTTTGACTTTGTTTAAACTTGATAGCGTGTGACACATTATAGAATACATGCAAATAATGGGCTCATTCCAACAGAAAATGACTCAGAACCAAATGAATGTGTGAATACACATGAGGCATCTTCCCAGTATGTCATTAAACAACCTCTTTTTCTACTCTCAAACTCAGATTGGCAAGAACAATTAGAGTAATGGGTAGGTACTAAGTAATTCGGTGAATCTGCACTGAGTTTATCACAAAGTAGAATCAAAGACATAGACTAGAACGCAGTAAGGAGAGCAAGTTAATAATGACAAGAAATTGCATTCTGTATGTATCTACCTTAAAATTTGGTAGGAGAAATACTGGAATTGAGACTATTACTTAAGCAGTTTCTTTTGCTTTCGCATACCTGCCAAACTCTATCTTTTTGGGTTTTACCATGACAGAAGTGCACAAGACACTCCATTATAATCATCATGTTTCTTATGGCAGGCCATTTTTTCCCTTCTCTACCCCTGTACTGCTTGGTAAACAGTTTTGTAATCAAAAGCTAAGGTTTAATATTTCCCTTCCCTTGTTTCTCTACTACAGATCATCCTCTCTTTGTCTTCTGACTTATTTTGCTTACTATGCTGCCCTCCAGTTCTATCTTTCCTGATAGCTGCTAATATTTCACATTTTACATATACCATGATTTTAATCATTTCTCTTTCATTGGACACTTGGGTCATGTCCATATCCAGACTGTCGTATTTCATGCCTCATTGAGTGGAGGTATGCTTATATCTTTTCAACTTGATGTTTTTTGTGTCCTCAAGTGAATGCCAAATTGTAAAAATGCTGAGTTACATGCATCTTTCACAACATGCACTTTCCTCCTTCACCTATGTAGACCAATATGTATGCTCTTGTCCAGAACATAATATGCTCTGTCCAGAACCTGTTTTGCTTCTCAAACTGAATATGCCCTTCTTCCTCCCCATTAACATTTAATTTTTCCCTAAACCCGGTCCCCTTGCTAATTAACATCAATCAATCTTGTGGAAAGAAAATTCAGAGATAAAGAATAGTAGAGCAGTAACTTTTACTATTCTTGACCTCTCTGAAGATTCCTGCTTTTTAATTTGGATTCTTTGTAGTCTCGTTCAGCAGGTGCTGGTGCTAAATCATCCGATGAAATAGTAAATGATGTTGCTGGTGACATCTTGGGGAAACTCCCAAACAACTTTGATATTGAGTCTGCTATGAGAAGATACCCAACAACCTATACTCAGAGCATGAATACTGTGCTCGTCCAAGAGATGGGGAGGTTCAATAAGTTGCTGTATACCATAAGGGAGTCATGCATCAATATTCAGAAGGCTATCAAGGTAGGGGAACTGCCCCAGAGAAAATTCACTGAAGTGAATATTTTGCTTAGTTACTCACTCACTATTTTCTGGGTCTAAAAAAAATATGTGGAATATAGGGAAGTCTACCTTTGATGAGCATAGAGAATTTGAGGTGGTAGTTTATAAATGGGAAAGAATTCTAGAGTATGGTAGATAATAATAGTTTGCATGAAAGAACATCTAAGAAGAGTCAAAGCATAAAGGGATAAGAAAGGCAGCATCTCTGCTCTCACTCATAGAGAAACCAATTAAAGAATAAATATGAATCATCATTTTGTCATGACAGATTAGATGACAAAAGATAAAGCAGGAGAGGAGGAGAGAAAATAAAGGGGAAACAAAATTCATAAGTTCATCAGTGGTGCTGTTACTCTATATGACAGGCAAGCCCTGGGCACCTTGGTAGAGCAAGTGCAAAGGCCTTGACAAGAACGAGTTCAGCCTGGCCTGGAAACATGACAGGAAGGTAGGTGTGGCTAGAGGATGGTGAAATCCAGATCAGTGGTTTGCTTAATCCATGGTTGGAATTTTCAATTATATTTTTTGGCATATAAGTAAGTGAAAGCTTTTTAGCAGGTTTTATGTATTAAGTCAGATAATCTATTTTGCATTTTAAAAAGTGAATTCAGACCACTGAAGAAGAGTCTATAGGGAAACTAAGACACAGGCTGGGGCTGGTTGCATGATTGAAGCATGCCAGAAGAGGAGGCCACTCGACTGAGTGGAGATTAATGTGTGAATGAGGGAGTCAGGATTCTCCCTAAAAGTACCATAAGAAAAACTTGGAGGGAGAAAAATCAACAAATGTGTTTTGTTCAGATGAAGTTTGGAATGCTAGTAGATTCAATTGAGGTGTTCAGTTGGCTATCAGTTATATGTGCCAGAGTTTGAAAAGGACATCAAGTTGATTATTATATTCTCCTAGCCTGTAACATCAGTTATAGTTAGAGATGAAATTTGTACATTTCTTAAACATTTGGATAGTGCAGATGTGATATGGATCATTTCAAATATTGATTTTTCTCTATATAACTTACTATTTCTAGATATTAATCATATTTTATTTTTATATTTTATTATTTATGTTATTATTATAAATGTTATTATTTATAAATATCCTGTCATCATTCTATTTTTCTTTCCTAACTTTGGAAAAGAAGTTTTAAATTTGAAATATTTAATTTAAGATGACCCTTATAACCAAGTTAAGTTAGCAATTAAATTTGTGCATTTTTGACTCAATTTTTTTTCATATCACACCAAATCCATTCTAACTGAGAAAATTCCATGGCACATTCAGGCATTTTACTAAAGATGAATGTGTTGTTAAAAAATCATGCCTATTCCAAGACAAGGCTGTCCTCTCTCACCAATCCTATTTAACATAGTACTGGAAGTACTTGCTATAGTAATTAGGCAAGAAAAAGACATCAAGAGAATCCAGATAGGAAAGGAAGAAGTCAAGCTCTCACTGTTTGCAGATGACATGATACTCTACTTAGAAAACCCTAAAGACTCTACCAAAAAGCTTCTAGAAATAATAAATTAATATAACAATGTGGCAGGCTACAAAATTTTAACACACAAAAATCAAGGGCCTTTTTATATACCAATAATCATAGGGAAGAAATGGACATTAAAATAGCATGTAGGTAAGGCTTTTGCCTTGCATGCAGAAGGTAGGTGGTTTGAATCTTGGTATCCCATATGGCCCCTGAGCCTGCCAGGAGCGATTTCTGAGCATAGAGCCAGGAGTAACCCCTGAGAGGTGCCAGGTGTGACCCACTCCCACCAAAAGAAAGCAACCCTGGGGCCGGGCGGTGGCGCTGGAGGTAAGGTGCCTGCCTTGCCTGCGCTAGCCTAGGACGGACCGCGGTTCGATCCCCCGGCGTCCCATATGGTCCCCCAAGAAGCCAGGAGCAACTTCTGAGCGCATAGCCAGAAGTAACCCCTGAGCGTCACAGGGTGTGGCCCAAAAACCAAAAAAAAAAAAAAAAAAAAAGAAAGCAACCCCATTCACATTAGTGCCACACAAACTCAAATATCTTGAAATCAACTTGACTAAAGACGTGAAGGATCTATACAAAGAAAACTATAAAAACCCTGCTCTAAGAAATAAGAGAGGACATGTGGAAATGGAAACACATACCCTGCTCATGGATTGGCAGGATTAAATCATTAAAAGGGCAATACTCCCCAAAGCAATTAATGTGATTTAATGTGATCCCTCTAAAGATACCATGACATTTTTCAAAGAAGTGGATCAAACACTTCTGAAATTCATTTGGAACAATAAACACCCTCAAATAGCTAAAGCAATCCTTGGGAAAAAGAATATGGGAGGCATACTTTCCCCAACTTTAAACTGTATTACAAAGCAATAGAATACCACTTCTAGGGATATACCTAGGAACACTAAAATACAATACAAAAATCCCTTCCTCACACCTATATTCACTGCAGCGCTATTTACAATAGCCAGACTCTGGAAACAACCAAGATGCCCTTCAACAGATGAATGGCTAAAGAAACTGTGGGATATATATACACAATGGAATATTATGCAGCCGTCAGGAGAGATGAGTCATGAAACTTTTCCTATACGTGGATGTATATAGAATCTATTATGCTGAGTGAAGTAAGTCAGAGGGAGAGAGATAGTCACAGAATAGTCTCACTCATCTATGGGTTTTAAGAAAAATGAAAGACATTTTTGCCATAATTCTCAAAGACAAGAGAGGAGGGCTGGAAGGTCCAGCTCAAGACATGAAGCTCACCACAAAAAGTGATGAGTGCTGTTAGAGAAATAACTACATTGAAAACTATCCGAACAATGTGAATGAATGAGGGAAGTAGAAAGCCAGTCTAGAATACAGGCAGGGGTGGGGATGGGGAGGAGGGAGATTTGGGACATTGCTGATGGGAATGTTGACACTGGTGAAGGGGGGGTGTTCTTTACATGACTGAAACCTAACATTTATATTTGTAATCATATTTGTAATCAGGGTGTTTAAGTAAATATATTAAAAAATCATTCCTAGGAAAATGTAACTATATAATATATAAGTAATAGCTGTTTCCCTATCCCTAATTATCTGAAAATATAAGTCAAGATCAAGATGGGGCAGAATGATAATACAGCAGGTAGCAAATAGGATGGTTACACTGACACCCAACTTAAGCATTGCAAGTTGTGGCCCCAAAGCCATTTAAAATAATAACATCAACAAAACATGGCCAGGAGATATAATGGAAAGGGTTGGTAAACAAGCATTGCCTATGAGGTTTCAAGTTTGGACCTCAATCTGCCTGGTTCTGAGCATCACCACATATAGACCTGATGGCCCTACCTTCTTCTAACAACCAAACATAACTGCATCTTTGGACCCCATTTGAGCTTTTGTGCCTGCACATATATGCCAAATAATGGTCAGTGACTCCAGAACTGTTTGAGCACTGTGTAGGTAGCCCCCAAAATAAAATCACATAAAGGAAAGAGTAAAACTCATTCTTAGTATATGATCATTTGAAACCTGTAGTTTCCTAACCTTTACTCTGATAGAAACATTTAGTATTGATCATTGATTGATCAGTAAAATTAATGTTTATTATTTATTTTTTATATTCAGCTATTTAAGACATAAATAAAATTGTATATTTGTTGAATTTAAAATATTAATTTTACATATGAACTTTTTGTATGTGACTAAATTTGGTGGTGGGCACACCAGGTGATGCTCAGGGATTACTCCAGGCTATGCACTCAGAAATAGCTCCTGGCTTGGGGTACCATATGGGACTCTGGGATCGAACTCAGATCCATCTTGGGTCAGCCACATGCAAGGCAAGCGCCCTACCACTGTGATACTGCTCTGGCCCATGTGTAAGTCATTTTTTTCTTTCTTTATAAGTTTAATTATTTATTTTGTTTTGGAACCACAACAATTGTGCTCAGGTTGTACTATATCTTCTACCCTCTCCCCCCAATTTTTTTTTGGGTCACACCCAGCAGTGCTCAGGGGTTACTCCTGGCTGTCTGCTCAGAAATAGCTCCTGGCAGGCACGGGGGACCATATGGGACACCGGAATTCGAACCAACCACCCACCTTAGGTTCTGGATCGGCTGCTTGCAAGGCAAGCACTGCTGTGCTATCTCTCCGGGCCCTCCCCAAAATTTTTAAGATTTCTTTTTAACTTACAATTACAGTTTTAAAAATTAGTGTATAAACTGTACTTATTTAAATATACAGCCACTATTTTAGGAACATTTTATGCATATGTATTTTTTATTTGTTTTCTTATTTTTGGGAGGGGTCACACCCAGCAGTGCTCAGAGCTTACTCCTGGCTCTGCATTGAGAAATCACTCCTGGTAGGCACAGGGGACCACATGGGATGCTGGGGATCAAACCCAGGTAATTTATATGCAAGGCATGTGCCCAACCCACTGGCCTCCATTCTGGCCTCCTTATGCATGTGTCTTGCAAAGTATCTTAAATGAAACATAGTGAAAGAAATATGTTATTCTACTGGGCAGCATTAACTAGAAGCAACAACATTCTATATCACTTAGAAATGTATTTTTTGTGTGTTTTTTGCTTGAGGTTTTTTTTTTCTTTTTTGGTTTTGGGGTCACACCCAGTAGTGCTCAGGGGTTACTCCTGGTTCTGTGCTCAGACATCACTCCTGGCAGGCACGGGGACCATATGGGATGCCGGTATTCAAACCACCATCCGTCCTGGATTGGCTGTTTGCAAGGCAAATGCCCTACTGTTATGCTGTCTCTCCAGCCCCTTAGAAATGTATTTTTAGGGTTAAAGAAATGGTGCAAAGGCCTGAATATCATGTTTGCACAGGAGAGTTCTGAGTTTGATACATAGCATTATAGGGGCCATAAAACACTGTCCAGATTTCACCCTCAAGATCTGTATCAGAAATAATTCCTGACACTCTCAGGCCTGTAAAAAAGGACAAAATATATGTAACATATAAATTTAATTTAGTATATGTATATCACAATATTATAGCACCATCTTTCCATAAAATAAATATTTATTGTCCAATAATTATAATAGATCTATGCAATGTAATGTCCTTCAATCAAAATCATAAAGGTAATGTAGATTTATGAGCGATAAAATGAAGATATTTAATCTTTCTGCTACACTTAATGAAGACATTTAATTATAAACTGACTATATGTGTGTGTTTATATATTAAACTATTCTGTATATAAAATATGTTGTAATAAAGAAAAGTTTACATTGCAAAAAAAAAAAACGAATGGGTTCTGGGCCTTACCAAATGCTTTCTCTGCATCTATCGATATGATTTTAATATTTTTATTTTTATTCATATAGTGTATTATGTTGATTGATTTGTGTATGTTAAACCATCCTTGCATTCCTGGAATAAAACTGACTTGGTCATGGTAAAAAAAAAGAAAAGTAATATAGATTTATAGTTGTTGATGTCGTAAGATTCTAGTTTTTTAAAAAGCTGATATTTTAGTTATTTCCTAAACAAGAAGTAAATAACAAATTTAGACAATGATGTAATAGCAAATATGTAATCAATCAGAACTGAGAAGATTTTTTCATTAACAGTTTAGGGGCTGGAGAGATAGCATGGAGGTAAGGCATTTGCCTTTCATGCAGAAGGATGGTGGTTCAAATCCTGGCATCCCATATGGTCTCCTGTGCCTGCCAGCGGCAATTTCTGAGCATAGAGCCAGGAATAACCCCTAAACACTGCCAAGTGTGACCCAAAAAAACAAACAAACAAAATAAAACATTTAGTTTAATGTTTTACTAAGGAATTGTTTACACATTCTATGAACAATAGATATTTAAAAAAAAAAGGATGCTTACTTTATTTTTCCTGTATGACTCAATATTTATCTGGCCAGGAGGCCATAGCTGGTTGTACACAGGAATTACACCTGGTGGAGCTTTGGGAATGATATAAGGGTTTGGGGATCAAAAGCAGGTTGGATGCATGAGAGGCACGCACCCTACCTGCTGTACTATTTCTATCCCCTAACATTTAACCAAAGACAGTAGAAGCAATGAAGATACAGAATCAGGAATTGTCTGTAATCTACCCTCTCATGGTAACTGAGGGTTAAATGTTTTTCAGGGGCTGGTAGTGATGTCTACAGAGCTTGAAGAAGTAGCTAAAAGTATTTTGAATGTCAAAATTCCTGCAATGTGGATGGGTAAATCCTACCCAAGCCTTAAACCACTTGGGAGCTATGTGAATGACTTCCTTGCAAGATTAAAATTCTTGCAGGTAAGTTATCCAAATAATTACATATATGTATATGCACATATACATACACATATATATATACATATACAGATATATGTATACATATATGTTCAGGGGTTATAGCTGAGGATGCTAAGGGATCATTCCTAGAAGAGCTCAAGAGACCCATGCAAGGCAAGGGCCCTACCTGCCAATCTCTCTCTAGCTCTCAAATGATAATATATTGGTTTTCTTCTGATTTTATTGTCTTCATCTTGCTGCCTAATGTGATAAGTCGTTCTAGTTTTTCTGTGAATGTAGGCACAGATGACCATTACTCAGTATTGCATAAACTTTATAATTAACAGTTACAGTGAAAGATCAAACTGCTAGTACTTGCTGGTAGTTGAATGTTAGAAAGCTTTTGAAGCAGATGTTTATGTTGAGTGATGTCGGATGTCAAAAAGTCAATAATACTTGAAGAATAAAACAGTTTATAACAACTGTTTATATTGATTTTCTATGAAATATTAAGTGTAGAAATAGATTCCCCAGAGCATATCATCTTGAAAACCATGGAAAATACTAGATAGAAGCATTATTGTCTTGTCTAGCACTCTCTTAGGTCATGAAATTACTAGATTGCTAGTTCAGCCAAGACTGCCCAAGACAGTAATAACCTTGATGAATAATTGTGTTAGAAATGTCGAATGTGCAGTTTTTACCTACTGATTATCTTCAATACTGATACTAAATTTTGCTCAAGATATCATATACTAGACAACTGTGTATATTAGATTTTCTCTACTGCAGAGAACTTTTTTGAGGTAATCATTGGGCCTGTACAAAACAATTATATCTGTTTTCATGCACATTGTAATATGACCATAGAATACAAAATGAGATTAGAACAAATACTGATTCTTTTATATTTATTTTGGACCTTTGAGTGTATACATTACTATTCCTCAGCGCTTTAGCTTATGTATTTATTAACAGATAATAGGGAGAGTGTTTAGGGCCATGTTTTAGTAAGTGGGACTGTATTCAAACTTGAAGAACTGTATTGTTGAAAACCTTCTCCTCTGACACCACAGCAATGGTATGAGGTTGGGCCTCCTCCAGTCTTCTGGCTTTCTGGCTTCTTCTTCACACAAGCCTTCCTGACTGGAGCCCAGCAGAACTATTCCCGGAAATATACAATCCCCATTGATCTTCTTGGGTTTGACTATGAAGTAATGGAAGACAAAGATTATAAGAATGCTCCCGAAGATGGTAAGTGCAAGGGACAGAATGAGTTGAAGTCTGGGACTGACTGACAAGCACAATGTGCTCACATGCTGCTTGGCAGGAAGGAGTAGGGCTGTGCTCTCATCTCAGCCCATGGCTCATATTTTCAGTCATGCTTCTTATAGGGGGTTCTATGTGCTAGATCCACAGGACTCACATATACCTGACTACAGTGCAGCCAGAAAACACAGATGACTTATCACTGAGAGCAGAGCTACCAGGACAGTGCTCAGAGCATGAGATCAGCATTGGGCCCGTGACTTCCTGCCCAGGACCCTATTTTGCAAACTTCTCTAAGTCTTGGGTTATTTCTCATCAAAAGTGATGGAGAAAACAATCACCAAAATAAACAATGCAGGCAGTAACTAACTGTGGTACTGGAAAGATAGTATAGAGGTAAATTTCTTACTTTGCAAATGAACAACACACGTTTAATCACCAGCACCCTAAATGGTCACTTGGACCTGGTAGGAGCGATCCTAGAAGTGATCCCTGAGCACAGCCAGGCATGGCCCTATTTCCCTCTTCCAAATAGTTAGCTCTAATCTTATATTGGTCTGGTGAATCAAAATGGCACAATATTGAAAAGGAAGTTGTTTTGAACCCTTTCAAGAGCATGTCAAGTGCATACTATTAAAATATACATTCCTGGGGCTGGAACAATAGCATAGTGGTAGAACACTTACCTTGCACATGGCCAACCCGGGACAGATCAGGTTTGATTTCTGGCATCCCATACAGTCTCCTGAGCCTGCCAAGGGTGATTTCTGATTCCAGAGCTAGGAGTAACTCCTGAACGCTACCAGGTTTGTCCCAAAACCAGAAAAAAAATATACATTCCCTCATATTGCTTACATCATTCTAAAATTTAATAAAGCGACATTCCCACCAGTAGTGAATGAGAGTTCCTTCCTCCTCACATCCCTGCCAGCACTGATTGTACTTGTTCTTTGTGATATGCACCAATCTCTTTGGTGTGAGGTGGTAACTCATAGTTGTTTTGATTACATCTCCCTGATGATTATTGATGTGGAGAATTTTTTGATGTGCCTTTTGGCCATCTGTATTTCTTCTTTGAGGAAGTGTCTGTTCATTTTTTCTCCCCATTTTTTGATGGAGTTAGATTGTTTTTTTCTTGTTAAGTTCTGTCAGTACCTTGCAAATTTTCAGTATTAGCCCCTTATCTGATTGGTATTGGGTGAATAGTTTCTTCCATTCTGAGGGTGGCTATTGTGTCCTACTATTATTTTCTTTGAAGTGCAGAAACTTCTCAGCTTAATATAGTCCCATCAGCTTATCTCTGCTTCCACTTGTTTGAACAGTGCTGTTTCCACCTTGATGATGCCTTTAGTCTCAATTTCATGGAGTGTTTTACCTACGTGTTGTTCTATATACCTTATAGTTTTGAGGTCAGATATCAAGGTCTTTAATCCATTTGGATTTGACCTTTGTACATGGTGTTAGATGAAGATCTGAGTTCCAGTTGTCCCAGCACCACCTGTTGAAGAGACTTACCTTGTTTCATTGTGCATTTCTTGCCCCTTTATCAAAGATTGACTGGGGCCGAAGAGATAACTTGGAGGTAAGGCATTTGCTTTGCATGCAGGAGGACAGTGGTTCGAATCCCGGCATCCCATATGTTCCCCAGAGCCTTCCAGTGATTCCTGAGTGTAAAGCCAGGAGTAACTCCTGAGCGCTGCCGGGTGTGACCCAAAAACAAACAAACAAACAAAAAGATTGAGTGTATGTCTGGGGAGCATTCTCTGACTACTCAAATCTATTCCACTGATCTGAGGATCTATCTTTATTCCAATACCATGCTGTTTTAATGACTATAGCTTTGTAATATAATTTAAAGTTGGGGAGAGTGATGCCTCCCATATTCTTTTTCTCAAGGGTGACTCTAGCTATTCATGGGTGTTATTGTTCCAAATGAATTTCGGGAGTGTTTGATCAACTTCTTTGAAAAATGTCATGGGTATTCTTAGAAGGATTGCATTAAATCTGTACAATGCTTTGGGAAATTTTGACATTTTAATAGTGTTAATCTTCTCAATACATGTGTCTCCCTTTCCTTGTGTCCTCTTTTAATTCTTGAAGCATGGTTTTGTAGGTTTCTTTGTATAGGTCCTTCATATTATTAGTTTAGTTGACTCCAAGATATTTGAGTTTGTGTGACACTAATGTGATTAAAAATTTTTAATGTTCATTTCTTCTCTATTATTATTGGTGTACAAGAAGGCTGTTGATTTTTGCATGTTGAATGTTGTCTAGTTCAGACTTTATAGAAAACAAGATGGAGATTTCTCAAAAAATTGTAAATTGAGCTCCCATATAATCCAGCTATACCACTCCTAGGGATAAACCTTAGGTACACAAAAATACAATTCAAAAATTCCCTTCCTCATACCTGTATTCATTGCAGCTCTATTTACAATAGCCAGAATCTGGAAACAACCAAGATGCCCTTCAACAAATGAATGGCTAAAGAAACTGTGATACATATACACAATGGAATATTATGCAGCTGTCAGGAGAGAAGTCATGAAATTTTCCTATACATGGATGGATATGGAATCTATTATGCTGAGTGAAATATGTCAGAGGGAGAGAGGTAGACAGAATAGTCTCACTCATCTATGAGTTTTAAGAAAGATAAAAGACATTACTGTAATAATACCCAGAGATGAGGGCCAGAAGACCTGGCTCACGAAATGAAGCTGACTACAAAGAGTGGTGAGTGCAGTTAGAGAAATAACTACACAAACAACTACCATGACATTGTTAATGAGTGAGAGAAGTAGAATGTCTGTCTCAAATACAGGCAGGGAGTGGGGTGGGGAAAGAGATGGGGGCACTGGTGGTAGTAATATTGCACTGGTGAAGGGGGTGTTCTTTTTAAGATTGAAACCCAACTACAATCATGTTTGTAATCACAGTGTTTAAATAAAGTTATTATTTAAAATATAAATAAATAATAAAATTTAAGAAAGCAAATAGGAATGTTGTGATTAAAAGCGTGTCAAATGTTTTCTTGATTTTTTTGTTTTTTCTTGATTTTCTTGATTGTTTTAATAGTAGCTACCCTAAACTTTCCTTTCAGACCTGTTTTTTCTTTTCCTGGGAGAGAAGGTCTATTATCACATCTGACGAAAGTCCATGTACTTACATCAATTTCTGCATTTAAGGATCACTCTGGCAGTGCTCAGGGATTGAGCATGGTCAGCTGTGTGCAAGGCAAGCACTCTACTTGTCTGTATGTAGTATGTCTCCAGCCCGAAACATGTATTATCTTTTAAAATGCAATATATTCTTTTTTTTACCAATTTTTTTTTACCAAAATGTTTACCAAAATTCTGTTGTATTTTATTCCATTCATTCATAGTTTCATTTACAGTGCAAAAATATTTGAGTCTGGTATGGTACCCTTTGATACTTTGGCTTTTCCTTTCTTTGTGGGACTAAGTAGAATCATTGAAGATCTTTTAGAACTGGTCCCAAATATTTTTCCTTAGTTTTCTTCTGAACCTTGTGCCTTCAAATGTGACACAGTCTTTAATAACCATTTGGCACCGATTTCTCTGCGTAATGTAATTGTGTCCCATTTTTTGGCACATGGCAAACCAGTTTTCCCAGTGTTATTTGTTGCAAATGCTTTTCTTCTTTTTCCTCTAAATCTGTTAATCTCCATACTCACATATATATTATGACAGTCTCTCTTTTTTCTTCTCTCTCTTTCACATTGTGGAATACTTCGCATTTTTCTGCTTGGTAGGTCCTGTGTTCATTCTTGGTGAGAGTTTATAGCAGCTCTACACTGAGCCAGTCTATCAATACCATCTATCCAACTGCCTCTCTTCCCTTCATTTTCCATTTCTTAGCACCCAGCATCTGATAAGGGCCTGGGCACTGTAGTGACAATGCTGCTTGCTGCATACTATAGGTTATCATAGCTTCGATCAATCCTGGGAAACAAAAAAACTCATGTGACTCACTTTCATGTGACATTCCTCTTTCAGCAGTTTGGCAACAAACCAACACTAACTCGGAGCTGAGTCTGTACTGGACTGGTTCTCTTGGTGTGCAACACACTCTAGAATTATCCACTTAAATCAACAAGGAATCATTGTCTTAATACTTGGCTGCTGTTACATGTCCCTGCTCTGCTTCATACCAAAATTTCCCAATGTCGTTTGCCTTTACTTCCCCCTTTAATGCCTCACTTCTTAGTCCTATCTGAGTTTTCCCCCCTCTCTAGTCAACAGATGCTGTTCTTTCGAGATTGGCTCATGCTGACAAATCCCACAGCCTCTGTCTTTGTCTTTGCCACTCAGCATTTGACTAGTTGACATCTCCCTCTATTTTCCCCGGCATCATTTTCTTTGACCTGCCTTCCAATGTTGCACACATTTGTGCGTCTTTATCAGCTTTCTCTAAATAGTGGCTTTCCCAAGGACTTAGCAGATTTTCTTATCTAGTTGTTTCTTCTAGTAACCTCATACTTTTAGTGTCTCTTTAAAAAGTATCTTCCAAAATAAAAATCCAAGCCATTAAGAAATTTATTAGTGACACTTTCTCCTTTTAGAATAAAATTCAACTCCTTTATGGGTCCAGGTTTTATAAGATCTCTTTATTGGTCTGAGTTTTACTCTTACATGCAATCATGAGGACAAGTGTGTCCTGTCACTCCCTACTTGTGTAGTGGCCAGGGATAAAGTAGAGAATTACCAGGACATGTCTGCCCTCACTCCACCCTTAGGTGATTTTCATCTGTAGCCCTCTAGGAATATTCTAGGCATTCTTAGGAGACTGTAGTCACCCAGTTTAAATATCTTTTTACTTTTGAATTGTATTTGCTTATTCTGGTTTGTGGGTCACACCTGGTGGTGCTCAGGGTGAGCATTCTACCTGCTGTACGATTCTATAGGCCTGACTGGTACTCTTTTAAGGAATTTCTCTATAGGTTGAGCCAAGCAACCTTCCCAGCAACAGAGAATGAGGGTTCTTTTTCACCACATCCCTACTGATACTAGTGATTCCCAGAGATTTTTTTGTACATGCCATTCTTGTGTGAGATGAAATATCATTGTCACTTTGATTTGCAAATTTTGTTTTTCTCCTGGGCTCAGTGGCTAATAAAGAAGTGCACTTATTGACTTAAAAGTAAAGCATGCCAATAAAGTGTAGAATTAAATAATTAAGAAGGCCCTTTGGATGGAGCTGAATGGTGATGGGATGAATGGAGGCCTTTCTTTGCTGTTCTAGGCCACGTGGCTCCAAACCCCTCTAGCCAGCGGGTATCTGGGTTTGGGAGAACGGTGGGTAGAAAACTTATCTACAAATAGGCTCCAGGAAATATCAGCTTTATTTGCCCTGGCCAACATGTGTGGCCTATTTAAGCATGGTCTTGTCAGCTTGCCCTACGTCTAGCCTCTTTCAGCCATCTCTCCTCCTGCAACCTTCTCCATCCAGGAAAATCTTCTCCCTAGCCCCTCAGGCCAAACCTTTTATAACCTCCCAAGACCCCTCCCAGGAATGGGGGTGGGGGGGTCTTTTTTGTAGGTAAGGTGACAGGAAGAATGGGGGGTGTGGTAACATAAAGGTCACTATAAATTCAATTTAGCACCATACACTCTGTATGTTTTGTGAGTTTGGTTGTGATTGATGGGATACAGCAGGCAGGGTTTTGGGGCCACTCCTGGCTTAGTACTCAGGAGCTGATCCTAGAATGCTTGGAATATGATATAGTACTAGAAATTTTTGTTCTTGGTTTTTGCTTTGGTGCCATACCTGGTAATGCTCAGGGGAGACTCCTGATCCTGCACTCATGAATCACTGCTGGTAGTGCTTGGGGAACCATATGGGATGCTGGGGATTCAACCTGGGTCTGCCACATACAAGGCAAACATCCTATCCACTCTTCTATCCTTACAGTGCAGTACTGACAATTGAACCCAGGCTTATGCAGGCAAGGCATAAGCTCAACCTGAAGAATTCTCTTAAATTGACCCCACTCTGCTTGCTTTTAAGATTCCTTTTACCCAAATTCTTTTTTTTTTTTTTTGTGGTTTTTGGGTCACACCCGGCAGTGCTCAGGGGTTACTCCTGGCTTCATGCTCAGAAATTGCTCCTGGCAGGCACGGGGGACCATATGGGACGCCGGGATTTGAACCGATGACCTTCTGCATGAAAGACAAACGCCTTACCTCCATGCTATCTCTCCGGCCCCTTGGAACTACTAGGTCACTCTGTGTCCCCAAAGGCGAGCAATGCATAGCAATGAGAAGCAGCAGGAGTGGAAAGAGTACAGCAGTTAGGGTGTTTCTCCTGCATGTGGCCAACCAGGTTTGATCCCCAATCACTACATGGTTCCTGAATCTGCCAAGAGTGAACCCTCAGCAGGAGTAAACTGGACAGTTAGATGTGACCTCAAACGAGGGAGAGGGGAGAGAGAGAAAAGAGAAAGAGGGGAGAGAGAGAGAGAGAGAGAGAGAGAGAGAGAGAGAGAGAGAGAGAGAGAGAGAGAGAGAGAGAGAGAGAGAGAGAGAAGAGAAAGAGGGGAGAGAGAGAGGAGAGAGAGAGAGATGAGATGAGATGAGATACAAGATAGGTGAAAATTAGTGAGCAAAAGAGGGGCTGGGCTGAACAAACTAGCTGAAGATGGAGCTGACAGTGAACCAGCCACAACTCTTGGAGAGCAAAAAGCACAACCCAGAGTCAGCGCTATGGGCCAGATCCTAGTCCAATCTATATGTCATTTTCAAGCGTGTCTTACCTAAGCAACTCACTTATTAGTAAAAAATAAATGTAATCATGTATAAAATGGTTAGATTGGGAGCTGGAGATAGTACAGATTAGAACACATTGCCTTGCATATGCCCAAACTGGTTTCATCTTCAGTGCCAATGCTCAGTGCCCAACTGTAGTAGGATGGAATTTGTGGACTAGGCAGAGAATATTCTTAAAATATGTGTTAAAGGGGCCGGAGAAATAGCCCAGCGGTAAGGCATTTGCCTTTCATGCAGAAGGACGGTGGTTCAAATCCCGGCATCCCATATGGTCCCCCCGAGCCTGCTGGGGGCGATTTCTAAGCATAGAGCCAGAAGTATCCCCTGAGCACTGCTGCGTGTGACCCAAAAACCAAAAAAAAAAAAAAATGTGTTAAGACTAGTGGTTCTCAAATAGTGGGGCGCACCCCCCAGGGAGGTCGCGAGGCTCCGTAAAGGGGGCCCCATTTGACCTCGGCAAACACTGTCATAAGCTAAGCCCCGTGTTTATGTCTCTGGATGTCTCTGGAGCTGAGAGTTGCTGTGTCCTGCTTCAAACCCAGCTTCGAAAAGCTATGCATTGCAAAACGTGCTCATTGTAGCCATTAACCCAAACATCACCTCTGATTAAAAAATCAGCTCAAAATATTTTATATATTTTTGTTTTGCAGGTTAGTGTTTTTTTTAAATAAAGATACTATTTGCAGTTGCACGGGGGCGCAAAAAAATGTTTTCTTCTTCCTAGGGGGGACATGACAGAAAATAATTGAGAAGCACTGGTTAAGACCAAGGACTCTGAATACTGCTTCCATTGGGGACAAGCCTTCAGCTGCTGCCTCAGCATCATTTGTATCACTTGTAGGAAATAGAGGTTCAGAAATTTCAGAGCCATCAAAATGTGCCTTTAAGTGTTGTATTAACCTGTTGCTTTTGTATTTAGGTGTTTTTATTCAAGGATTATTTCTAGATGGAGCTTCTTGGAACAGAAAGAGCAGGAGACTGGCAGAGTCATATCCCAAAATTCTTTATGATACCTTGCCTGTGGTTAGTATCACCAAATGAGTACCTTGGTGTTGGACCATGTCACACTCATACACACATACATTTTTGCTATGACTAGTATTTGTTATAGAGTTGCTGGCAATAAATCATTACAACCTGAACTAGTAATTTTTGGACAACTATAAGGTGACTAGCCACATTTCTTGAGTTTCATAGCTGCAACCAGTGGTCATTCGCTGCCTGTTAGGGAACCAAAGTATCCCATTCCAGCCCCATAATCTGTCTCCCCAGTTAGTACTTAAACTTGACTTATTTGAAAAGGCTTAGTAAACCAAAAAGAAACAAGAAAAGAAAAAGTAATAAAAAAGAAAAAGGCTTAGTATAAGAGGCCATGTGAGGAGGTGTGCATAGCGGTAGGGACTGTGAAATAAAGCTGGCTGACTCCTGGAACTTCCAAAAAAGAAAAAGACTTATTTGACTTAATATTGAATTCAATTAATATTGAATTTATGGCCAAAAAACTTATGCTTGATCTAAACTTTTTTTAAAGTAAGATACTAAGGGGCCATGTTTAAATGCTCTCCCCAATAATTGAGAAATTCAGCACTAAGTACACTTTGAAATGGGAACTTTTATGTTGGAAAGCTGAAACAAGGAGACAGAATACACCAAGTTCTACTGAGCCAGAAACATACTTGTCCAGCAACTTGCATGAATTATTTCTTACAGTTTAGGCATCCTTGCAAGTGATCGTGAAGGTACTGAATTGATTTTAGGATTACAAATGAATTTTAGTGATAAGCAAATATGGCCTCTGGAAATGCTTAAATATATATCAATATATACATATCATTGTGCTGAAATTATTTTCTTCTGTACACCTTGACTTAACAATAAGGAACTCCCAGATTACACAATGAAACACATCTGGTTCCCAGGCACCTATCTTCAGCAGGACCAAGCTGCATAAGTTCCCATCTTTTATTGACAAGAGAAAATTTCCACACAATTTGAAACATCAGCCTGGAATGATGTGATAAAACATAGGCTTTGAGGTTGACATGAATTCACCATGTGGGACTCTGGGTGCAGCTCAAACTAGGTTTCCTTTCAAGGCAGTTGACGAATGTAGCTGACAGCCAAATGCTTAAAACCTAAGTTGTCAACTTTCTATAGTAAAACACTGTGGGCCAAGAAAGGTAAGGATCCAAATTGAAGACAAAGAACACATGTTATAGATTTAGGGATTTATGGGGCCACATTTGGGTTTTTCCCTCTCTTTCACAAGGAAATGTCTCATTAGCTTCCGATGAATGAGTAGCCAATGACAGACTTCATTATACGTAGATGACTATCCAAAGGAAAATAACTTAAAATGTCCACCATTGTTTGAAATGAAATACATCCAGTGTGAGTGTGGTGACCCCTAACTTTGCAACTGGAGCTAAAGAACTGCATTAGAATCATCTGGATTTTGCAATAATGTAAAAGAAACAGACCCTCATTAGTGCCCTCATACTTTGTGTTCTGCCCCGAGAAACATTAAAAGAGACTCTGCTGCTGAGGCTCCTAGTATATATTCAAAGGGATGCTATTATTGCCAAGAGAAAAAAACTTCAGTTCAATTCTTTTTTGTTTTGTTCTGTTTTTGGGCCATACCAGGTGATGTTCAGGGGTTACTCCTGGCTATGTGTGCTCAGAAATCACTCCTGGCTTGGGGGACCATATGGGACACTGGGGAATCGAACCCTGGTTCGTCCTAGGGTAGCATGCACAAGGCAGATGCCTTATTGCTTGTGCCAACGCTCCGGTCCCTCAGTTCAATTCTTAAAGCCAAATACTTGATCACTATTATAGTGTTCTTTATTCTTAGAAGTTACAAATTATACTAAATATATTAAACCCATCATAGACAAATCATTACAAAATATAAAATTCACAAGACCCCTTAAAAGTCAAGTAAAACAAGGTGATCTGTTCATATAAAAATTGGGTGAAATTTGGGGGGCTGACCTTCAAAAAGCAGTATGATTTTATGTATCAATAGTGATAGTTCTCTCAAGTGAAAAATATTTGATCATCTAAATATGGTAGAAAAGTGAACACCTGAAATATACATTTGCTGAATTAGGTGAAAATAACATGCTTCCCATAGTGGTGTCTAAAGTTCTAGCAAATTCTTTGCTCTGAGATCCATGAGCTAGAGAGGTGAATAGAGCTCATATCCTTGCTCGAGTATTTGTCCTGTTGGGATGCCTGCTGGAGGGAAGAGGTCCAGCACTGTGTGGTGTCCCAAGTGCTGCTGGAGAGGCCGAACACCAAAAACATTCTGAGCAGTGATAACCCTGTTTATGAAAACTTGTTCTGTACCAGAGAAACGTTCAGAAAAATAAAAACAAAACCTGAATGATATTTGGTCTAAATATACACACAGTAGGTCTGACTTAAATCTTTAATACTCTTCTTTTCAGATGTGGCTAAAGCCCTGTAAGAAGGTAGATATTCCAGAACGACAAAGTTATGTGGCGCCACTGTACAAGACAAGTGAGCGAAGAGGAACATTATCCACCACTGGACATTCTACAAATTTTGTAATTGCTGTAACTCTTCCTTCAGACCAGCCCCCGGAGCACTGGATTGGACGGGGTGTGGCGCTGTTGTGCCAACTTAATTCATAATTAGAAAAGAAGTGTCATTTCCCTGTACTAGATAATTAAGCAGAAAAAAAGACTTTTTAAAACATCTTTTGTGTGATCAGTTTGACTAAAATTAAAATTATAAACTTACTGATGAATAATGCAATCTACATTTTAATAAGTACTAGTATTTGAGTGTAAAGAAATAATCTGAATTACACACTAAAGAAAACTCAACTGATGTATTTGCTCTTTTTGAAGAACTTTATTTTGGGAGAGTTCCATAAGCATTAGGAACATACATAAAATGACACACCACTGTTGACAATGAATAAAACAGCATTTGATCATTTCCAGCCTTATAAATTTTTAAAAAATGATTCAGTTACAACAAAAAAGTTTAAGATATTTTAGCAAGTATCACCTTGCAGGACCATAATCACATTTAAGCCACTGACTTACTGTTAATGGAAAAAATTCACACTGCATCTAGCTAGTTACTATAGTATTTCTAAGCATAATCATAGCTGATTGAATGCAATGGATACACCAAAATTCATATGGATGTCACACAGTGACAGCATTGTACAAGTAACATTAATGACCTCCAACAAACACATGTTAAATTAGAATGGTCGAGTTCACTGGAATGTTGGAGCCAAACAGAAATGTAGTGGAATTCAGATTGTCTATTAAGACTTAAAACTATACGTTCGAATGATGTGAAAACTAAATACTGGTGGAACCCTAACAAAATACTAGCAGCAACTGTTACAGTCTCAAAAGGTTGAAAGGATTTAGGAACTAAAGACCATGTTTGAGAGAATATAAAACGCTAGCTATTTGAACATAACCTATCAGAAATTTAAGACTGGGAGTATATTCCAGCTGTTACTTTCCATAAAAATTTAAAAATTAAACAGATTTAATGCTGGAATGAAGAATCCTCTTAGGGTATAAAAACCCCACAATGTAACTATAAATATATCTTGGTTCAGAAAGCAAAATATCTGAATCATTTGAACTTGGCAGTACTTAAAAAAAAAAAAAAACAAAAACCAACAACAGCACCTTGTAGCTAGGTTGCTTGAAGGGCCAAGCAATGAGATGATGAGGGCCGTCCTAATTCAGTGCCCAATGTCGTAAATAATCCGTGTATAAAACTCTTGTCACAATGAGACCATGGAGAGTCCAAAAGCCAGAAACAATGCTATTTCAGAGTTCAGGAATAAATGAGGGAAAAAAACACCATCTTGGCATGAATGGATGCACTGCTCTCTCAACATTTTGGTTATTGTTTTAAGTCAAAGCAAGAGAAATTAGGAAAGGAAGATGCTTCAATGAATAGTCTACATGGAATGAAACGAAGTTTGGCTCTTGACTATTTGAAGGGTAAGATTTTTCAAGCAGCTACACTGGTTGCCAAGCAGATAAAAACAACATTGCCTGCAGAGTTCAAAAAAATCACAATTTGCCTGGCATAAAGGAAAACTGTGTGGCACAAGATGTAAACAGAAAGCTACATGCAAATGACTGGGTACTACAAATCATTAGGTCAGAATTCAGGAGAAACATAGTTTGCACTTCTCACAAATCATTCAGTATTATGAACAGGGCATCTAAAAAGAGGCTAATCCCTGTCAGGCACCACCTGCCTATCTTGGCACAAAACGATCAAGCGATGTTAGCTGAGTTCTGTACATAGAGCTTGACTCAGCACTACGGCAGCTACCCCCACTGCCAATGGAGATGATCCCGGTAGTAGCCTGCATCGATACTCGCGGGCAGACTGTGGACCTGGTAAATTTGAATTTCCACGTTACCTACCCTGACTGCCATCCATAGTATGTGGTTGTGGTCCTTATGTTACACTGGTAAAGGATGCAGACATTTAGAACTTCAGTTTTCCACAATTTTCCAAGTAACTAGTTAGTACTGTTAGAGTAGGAAAACTTGTTAGACAATGTCTGGGTTCTTCCTTTTGCTGATCTTTTATAGAGGGTCACAATTTTAACAAAAAAAAATATATATATATATATTTTACCACATGCTTCAGCTCCCTACCCCACCATAACACCCAAAACAAAAACAAAATTAAAGTCTAATAAAAAAAACAACAACAACCCAAACACCAAGTATATTAATACAAAGAACCATTGTGAATCTTTCATTAAATTGGAGCTCACACAAACATACAATCACAAATTTCAGTAGTTTAGGCTGCAAATTTAAACACTATGCAAATATATACAAAAATAGTAACTCTAGATTCAAGAATAAGGGCTTTCCCCAAAGCTAAATTCATCCTCTAACGCAGCCTGAGCTTTCCTCCTAATTCCTAGCATCTACTTTATGCAGTTCCAAAGCAGTGTCCAATTGATCCCCATTCTCATTTGAATGGATACAGCTGAATTAAAGGACACTATAATCCATTTCTTGGCACCAAGAAAACTCTGCCCAAAGTCCATTTAAGATATTTTTTAACGTTTAAGTGATTTTTTGGTTTCATTCTATTTCTGCATAGCCACAGAAGTTTCTATTAATAAAGAGACTACTTTAGTGTTTTATACGATTATTTTTTTTTTTTACAAAGTCTTAATCAATCCTACATCACCATTGGTTCATGAAGTCCCAACTCCTCCCTCTAGCACAAGCTTTCTGTTTGTAAAGGCTCCCTTCATACAGGGCATACTGTACTGAGCACCAATTGGTAGTGGTCAGGCTTTTTAAATCTATGGAACTTGTAAGTAGTGCAAGCCACTGACTTTTCCTCTTTTTTTGAGCATTGTGCAAGAAGAGCTGCAAAGCTGCATGGCAACATCCTCATAATCAACTGTGATTACTGGGAATGGTTAAAACTGAAGGTCGAATACAATTTTGTCTTCAAAGAGGGCAATCACCAGCATAATGGCAAATCCGAAGAGCAGTCCCAGATTCTGCAGAATGAACTGGCCCACTGGGCAGAAGCCGTGCTCTTCGTTGTCCCCATCACCGTGGAGCATTTCTGGGAGCTGAGGAGGGGAATAAAAAGTTAACCAGCAGTCCTGTACAATATTCCTGTTTAGCTGATGTTTTCCTACTACACTAAATAGACCCATGTATTACTACCAGTTATAACACATAGCAATTAGTCTACCAAATATACAGTTAACTGTACACAGCACATTTGAAATACTAGAAAGACATTTTATATTCTGGTCATCTAGAAGAGAATACTAAGTTTTTGTTTTCACATTCCCCAGCCCTCTCTCTTCCCCAATGCGTAATATATACATCAGTCATTTTTTGAAAGTTACTACCCACTGCCTTGACCAATTCCAACATTTACTCTTGATGGAAGTTTCAGGAAGAACACCACAATTCACCTAGTCACTGCTGTGAGCTTAAGAGCTCACTGAGAAAGCAAGATTCCTTCGGGGGATATCTTATTCATAACTATAATTTCTTCATCGCCTCTCCATTTGAAATAGTCATTTCCAACTGTACACTAACAAATGACAGACTATTACAGAGAACTCCAAATGGGCATCTCTGTGCTTTTAAGTCATTACTTTCTCACCCTGTAGACACAGAAAATAGTTCAGGAAAGCTAGCCCTCAACTATTATCTGATGCATATACCACCTTCACTATTACATTGGGGTGAGTCCTCCCGAGTGGTGAGCAGGACACTGGAGCCACTCCAAGAAGTTCTCAACCACTCTGAGGATGCAGCAGGAGGTAGGGCTGTGGTACCCAGATTGCTGACTTCACTCCAGCAGAGCTAGCCGTGATTGGGGACTAGGCCTAGTGATGTTAAAGGGACCATATGACCCTGGTCAGTTGCATGCAGGTTGCACACACCCCTGTGCTATTCTTCAGTCTGTACTGTACTCTTAATAGTGGTCAAATTTTAATTTTTGAAAAGTTCTACTGTCTCTAATGGTATTTTACTTCAAAATTTAATAGCTCAACTTCTGATGCATAAACATATACCATTATACTTGAGCATGATCCATAGTTCAAACTACAAAATCTAAATCTCTAAGTTATCCAAGTAAATAAGAAAATGTGAGAGATGAGATTATAAGCTTCTTTCTGCTTAAACTGAATCAAAATTGTGAAAGAACTACTTGATTTTCACTTTGGCTTTTCTGAAAACAGTTTAAGCTACAATATAGTTAAGATAAGGATGACATTGGTAAGTTACTGTATCAAAACTGTAAATTACTCTCAGAAGACAATACTATATTTTTCTCCAAATGGTATAATGGGGCGTCAGGTTTTATGGAGGGGGAATGTAGTATAAAGCATATAATGTCTGCTTACAAGAAATATTTTCACTCATTAAATGAGTCCAATTATAGAGCGACAGTGGATATGTGGCAATCTCCTACTTTAGATACTTCATGCTGGTCATCAATTCTGTTTAAGTCTATGGCAATTATGTATAGTGGCTAATGGAGTCAACAGTTAAGTAGTGGTGACAGAAACCATTAAACAAGTTTAGTAGCTGTGATGGAGTCTATATAACAAAGTAGATGAATAGGTGACCAGCATTAAGGTAAAGATGTGGGTTTAAGATACAAACTTGGGAATTAGTCAATAAATGTTTGTAATCTTAAGATTAGCTGTATCCAGTAAGATGCACTTGAATGCTTGGGAAACCTGAAAACTGTGAAATCAACAGAAAATCACTGTGAGAAATTATTAGCAGAGCTAGTGTGATCCTCCAAACCCCTCTTCCCCCCAGTCATAACCCTGAGACAATAAAAGACCAGAGACCATTTCAAAGAGAAGTGAATGTTGGTTGCCATGTACCACTTTAGGACAACCTAAATGAAGACTAGCAGATCAGTAGTCTAGCAGATTTAGTAACGTTGGAGTGGATAACAATTTAGTAAACACTACGCAGCAGACAGGGAGAAAACTCATGAAGCCACATCAAGAAAGAAGATAACTAAAAAATATTTCAGGGGCTGGAGCGATAGAGTGCTTGCCTCAAATGTAGCTGACCCAGGTTCTATCCTCAGCATTCCATACAGTTACCTGGGCCCACCAGGAGTAGATTCCTGAGACAGAGTCAAGAGTAAGCCCTGAGCATTGCCCAGGTATGATCATAAAATAAACAAAAAAATAACTTTTTAAAATTAAGTGATGGTGCTTTTTTTCAAAGACATTGAATCTTAAAAAGGCTCCTCTCCTCTACCTTTTTTGAAGGAAGATTTTATGTTGATACAAATGGCCAAGCAAAAGAAGCATGTTCTACAGAGAAGAATTGAAGAGATTAAACAAGAGATGATCAATTCTAGGAATTGTTTGAAGGAGCTTGAGTTAGCGAGAATGGAAATATTTCTCCACAATGATAGAAAAGAAGGTACAAGCAGAGAAAGGGGAGATGAATGCAAGTGTAGGGGCTTGTGGGAGAAAGTACTTGGTGGTTTCAGCTCTCCCAGGAAACAGAAGACAAGATTAACTGCTGAGAGGAAGGGCAACTGAGGTATGAGGGGCCTATCAAAAGAGAGACAATGGTTTAAATTCTCATATCCAAATATCTTATAACAAATTCTGTGACTAAAAATTTAAGTTATTTCATTTTAAAATGTAACTGATAAATTCTGCTAGGAAGAAAAGTAAACCTACAAAAAAAAAAAATAACCCCAAAATAACAAAATATGACTTTGAAAACATAGTGCCTATCGTAATTAGAGCAATAAAGCAGAACCACAATAAAATTAGTTGTTCAAATTTAAATGTACTAGGGACTGGAGAGATAGCACAGCGGTAGGGCGTTTGCCTGCAAGTGGCCGACTTGGAGGAACCTAGTTCAATTCCAGCATCCCATATGGTCCCCCAGCCTGCCAGGGCATTTTCTGAGAGCAGAGAGAGGAGCGACCCCTGAGCGCCACTGGGTGTCGCCCAAAAACCAATCAATGAATCAAGTTTAAAAAAATTAAATATATTAAACTTTAAGTGTAAGAAATAAAAGCCATTTCTTAAATGTCTTAAAAATAACATTTTCCACTGAAGACTGACACACATAAGAGATGTCAATCATATTCTTGATTGTTTTAAAGCAAGCTAAAGGTTATGCATACGTGTTATTTAGTTAACAAGCGAAACAAATTAAACCACTTCCACTGTGATATGATAAAATTTTGAATGTGATATAGAAATTGTTATAATATTTTAAGTACTATAAATACTACGGATAGACATCGTTTGGTCAAAAGATTTCAGTCTCAAGTGGTTACCAAAGAGAGCATCCTTCTGCTGGTGTCTTTCCCTGACAGACTAGGCAACCATGTGCCTTTTAAAAGGGGGTTGTATTTTAAAAAAAACATCTCAAAAGGCATTAAGATCTGTAGCCATTTTTGAAAACCTGCGTTCTGTCTGGAGACTTAACAGCAGGTGTAGGAAGCATCTTACCATATCGACCAAGGCGACGTAGAGGAACATGCCTGCAGTGATGGCAAAGATCCAGAGGGTGATGTTGTTGGCATACTGGCCCACTGCTGTGCCGATGAGCATGCCCACATAGGCCATCATAGCCGACAGCAGGTTGTACACAATCGCCTGCTTCACAGTCATGCCCGCTTTGAGGAGAACTGCAAAATCACCTAGAGATAATAAGACAAGGGAGAAGGTGACCAGGTTAGAGAAAACCAACATAAAGTTTAAAACAATAAATTTTTTTTAATAATTCATTATTTAATAACTGTTTATTAAATGATCATTTAAAAATTATTTTTGGTTTTTGGGCCACACCTGGTGATGCTCAGGAGTTACTCCTAGTTATGCACTCAGAAACTGCGACTGGCTCAAGGGACCATAAGGGATGCTGGGGATAGAACCTAGGTGTGTCCTAAGTCAGCTGTGTTCAAGGCAAACGTCCTATTGCTGTGCTATCACTCTGGTCCCTATTTAAAAATTCTTTAATAATTCTTCCACTAGGCAGTCTCATTTTTTTTAAATAAACCTTAATAGAAGCATAATTTTTAAATACACCTTAATATAAGAAAAACTTCTCTAAGAAGTGTGTTGAGTTGATGAGATGTTCCATATCATAATGGAGGTGCTGACTGGGATACAAATCTATGTACATGCTAAAATTCAAAGGATTGTACATAAAAAAGCAAGGCTGATTAGAATTATAACATAATATAGTTGAACTTCCTGGTTCTGGGCTCAATAGTGACCTTTGCTAGTGCCTAGAAAAAAATGATGTTGGCGATTTGACCCAGGAAAGTCCTTGCCTCCTATATTGTCTCTGACTCTGAAATATAAAAAAAATTTGAACACGAAAACCTGGTCATTGCTCTTTTTGCTGGCAGTTAAATTTAAAGTCAAAGTAAAGAACAGAAGAGTTGAAGTTCTCTATTCTATCTAACCCCTTTTCAAAAAGGGAAATAGCTTACTTCCTAACACGTAACAGATTCTTTCACCTTATAATTCTGAAAATGCATAAGTAGGATAGACTCCACTCATTCTTAAGTTTCAAGAGAATGCTGATGTGGTTAGATAGAATGCTAGTAGGATAAAACGGTACTAAAATAACAAAAGAAACAGCTTTTTGTCTTAAGTACTTACTGGAATGCACAACTAGCTAATCAATTCCTAAACACCATGTAAATACATGTTACTATGTACTATGTATATAGTGATACTTGTTTCTTTTCTTGAAGGTGGGTTCTTACAAGACTATAAATCACACCATCTGCTACTGGTTAGCTCATTGTTACAAGGTCCTAATTGTTTCAGAAAACAATCAATAAGCAGTAAGCAGTAGAATACTATGAAGTAATCGGCGGAAGGCAGTATTTTCAATAAACTGCATTCCGTAGCCTATTTCGCAATATACATGAAGAGATTATACCACTAAATCTAAGCTTAGACCTCTAAACTGTATATATTACTTTTCTACTTCTATCATTTCACTTCTGTATCATAAGTAATTCACTTTGTAATGTACATATTAGATATCTGTGTCTAAAAGGGCAGTTTTTCTCTCTTTTTAGAATTTTGCATAATTATTTTCAGGACTGCCTTTCTCAATTTCCACTAAAGAGAGGTCTCTTGACTTCTTCCCTAACATCATATTTTCCCCAACACATTTGTCTCTCAAACACTACCAGCAGAGATCTCTGAGCATAGAGCCAAGAGTAAGTGCTGAGCACCACTGGGGTGACACTCTCAAAAATAAAACCAAAGTATTCCTTAAGAAAAAATATCTGGATTCTGAAACTACCCAGCGAGCAAGTGAGTGAGTAAGAAATGGCTGACTGTGGGGACTGCCAGGTGAAGTGCTGATTGCTTCACCTGCGAAGTCTCTGCCCTGCTATGCTTCTTCTGAGGAAGCTGAGGACCTAAAGAGAACCCTGTCCTGTGCTTCTCTGTCTTTCCTGAATCCTTAAAGCTCTCTTCAGAGCCCTGGGAAGCAAACCCCCCCAAAAATGCATTCTGATGGATCCCAGCAAGTGAGTGAGTAAGAAATGGCTAAATTTACAAGCCCAGAAAGGAGAAGCTGCTGAACTCTGCTGTAACTCAGATGCCAGCACTCCTATCTGCCTGTCTTTTGTGCTGTACACCATTTTTGGCCTGATTTCATCCTGTGTGTGGCTCATCTGCAGATGGCTCGCCTTCCCTGGAGCCTTCCCTGGAGGTGAGCTTATACGCCAAGAAAGGGGAAGCCGCTGAACTCTGCTGGAACTCAGATGCCAGCACCCCTATCTGCCTGTCTTCTGTGCTCTGCTCCATCTTCGGCCTGATTTCATCCTGTGTGTGGCCCATCTGCGGACAGCTTGCCTTCCCTGGAGGTGAGTTTACAATCCCATAAAGGAGAAGCCGCTGAACTCTGCTGGAACTCAGATGCCAGCACCCCTATCCGCCTATCTTCTGTGCTGTGCTCCATCTTTGGCCTGATTTCATCCTGTGTGTGGCCCATCTGCAGACGGCTCACCTTCCCTGGAGCCTTTCCTGGAGGTGAAGTTTACAAGCCCAGAAAGGGTGGAGCAGAGGAGAACAGCCTCTCCGCTTCACTTAACGGCCGTGAACATCATTTAACCAATAAATACAACCACAACACGTAGAAAAACCCACCATACAAGTGTGACAAGGGGGAAACAGCGCAGGCCAGCGCCAGACATAGAGAATGACGATGGCAACTCTGATGACTTGAACATGACCAACCAACTAGTCAGTCTCTCAGATAAGGAGTTTAGAATCGCAATATGGAAGATGTTCAAAGAACTCAAAGAAAGTATAGAGGAGAACACTAATAAGAATCAAGAGAATATGAAGATAGAAATCAGAAAACTCCAAACTGAAATTTCAGGTAAAATAACAGGTCTGAAAAACTAAGTAGATGAATTGAAGAAAAACATGGTTGAGCTTTCCCACGGGTTAACAGCAGCAGAGAACAAAATTAGTACACTGGAAGATGAAATGAATAACAATTCTATACAGCAGAAGAAATTGGAAAAAAGCCTTAAAGCAAACAATGGAAAAATTACGCAAAGAATGGGAACAGATGAAAATAGAAGTCTATGATAAGCTCAACAGAAACAACTTCAGAATCATTTGAGTCCCAGAGACCCAGGAAGAAAATCTCCAAGAAGAATCAAGGGTCAAGAACATCATTAAAGAGAAACTACCAGAGCTAATGAATACATGTGATCAAATCCTGTATGCCCGAAGAGTACCAACTAAAAGAGACCCCAGAAAAAACACCCCAAGACATATCCCAGTCACAATGACGAATCCCACAGATAGAGACAGAATTCTGAAAGCAGCAAGATCGAAAAGAGAAATTACATTCAAGGGAACATCCTTGAGATTTACTGCGGACCTGTCACCAGAAACACTCAAGGCCAGAAGGCAGTGGTGGGACATAGTGAGAAAATTCATTGAAATAAATGCTTCACCTAGAATACTGAACCCAGCATAACTCACTTTCAGGTTTGAAGGAACAATAACATAGTTTCACAGACAAACAACAGCTCAGAAACTTTACATACTCAAAACCATTCTTAAAAGAAAAACTGAATGGCCTACTTTAAGACAAGACTGACCAACAGACACACCAAACTTCGATATAAAGATGGCACTAACTCCCAGGACACTTCTTTCTCTCAATGTCAATGGACTAAATGCACCAGTTAAGAGACACAGAGTGGCTAAATGGATCAAAAAACTCAATCCAACCTTCTGCTGCCTACAAAAAACGCACCTGAATAGTCAGAACAAACATAGACTCAAAATAAAAGGCTGGAGGAAAATCATCAAAGTAAAGAACACCCATAAAAAACCTGGAGTGGCCATACTAATATCAGATGATGCAAACTCTATACTTAGGAAAGTTGTAAGGGACAAAGATGGACATTTTGAATTAATCAAGGGATACGTATATCAGGAAGAAATCACTCTCCTAAACATATATGCACCAAATGAGGGGCCAGCAAAATATTTAATACAATTATTGAGAAATCTGAAAAATAATATCAATAACAACACAATAATTGTGGGAGACCTCAACACGGCATTGTCAACACTTGACAGGTCAACCAGACTGAAACCCAACAAGAATATACTAGACCTGAAAAGAGAAATGGAAGAAAGAGGCCTAGTAGATATATACAGGACATTCTACCCCAAGAAGCCCAGATACACATTCTTCTCTAATGTACATGGGACATTCTCCAGGATAGACTACATGCTAGCACATAAAACATACCTCCATAATATCAAGAGGATAGAAATTTTGCAGGCTACCTTCGCTGACCACATGGCCCTGAAATTATATGTGAACCACAAAGGGACACAGAAGAAAAACTTTAATACCTGGAAGTTAAACAGGCTAATACTAAATAACCAGTGGGTCCGAGATGAAATCAAAGAGGAAATCAAAACCTTCCTAGAAACAAATGACAATGGAGACACAAACTATCAGAACGATGGGACACAGCAAAAGTGGTACTGAGAGGAAAATTTATAGCTTTGCAAGCACACCTCAGGAAAGAAGAAGGGGCATACCTGAATAGCTTAATGACGCAGCTCATAGAAATAGAAAGTACTCAACAAAAGGACCCAAAAATAGGGAGACAGAAGGAAATAACAAAGCCGAGAGCAGAAATCAATGAAGTGGAAACCCAAAAAACAATCCAAAAGATCAACAAAAGCAAAGTTGGTTCTTTGAAAAAATAAACAAGATTGATAGAACACTGGCAAAATTAACAAAGAAAGAAAGAGAGAGAAACTTGATAACTCGTATTAGGAATGAAAAAGGAGGGGCCGGGCGGTGGCGCTAGAGGTAAGGTGTCTGCCTTGCTTGTGCTAGACTTGGATGGACCGCGGTTCGATCCCCCGGCGTCCCATATGGTCCCCCAAGCCAGGAGCAACTTCTGAGCGCACAGCCAGGAGTAACCCCTGAGTGTCACCGAGTGTGGCCCAAAAACCAAAAAAAAAAAAGGAATGAAAAAGGAGAGATCACTACTGATATGGTAGAGATCCAAAGTGTAATCAGAAACTACTTTGAGAAAATCTATGCCACTAAAAATGAAAACCTGGAAGAAATGGATAAATTTTTGGACTCTTATAATCTTCCACGGTTGAATAAAGAGGATGTAGCATATCTAAACACACCCATTACTATTGAGGAAATTAAGACAGTAATCAAATGTCTGCCCAAAAACAAAAGTCCAGGCCCAGATGGATTTACTAATGAATTCTTTCAAACCTTTCAAGAGGAACTTCTACCAATTCTGGCAAGACTCTTTCATGAAATCGAAAAAACAGAAACACTTCCAAATAGCTTTTATGAAGCCAACATCACCTTGATACCTAAACCAGACAGAGATGCTACCAAAAAAGAATATTTCAGGCCAATATCGCTGAGGAATAAAGATGCAAAGATCCTCAACAAAATCCTGGCAAATAGTCCAATGCATCATTAAGAAAATCATCCACTACGATCAAGTAGGTTTCATCCCAGGAATGTGAGGCTGGTTTAGTATCCATAGATCTATTAACATAATACACAACATCAACAACAAGAAAAATAAAAATCACATGATCATATCAATAGACACAGAGAAAGCATTTGATATGTCCAACACCCATTCTTGATCAAAACTCTCAGCAAGATGGGAATGGAAGGAACCTTTCTCAATATAGTTAAGGCCATCTACCACAAGCCAGAGGCAAATATTGTCCTCAATGGAGAAAAACTGAAAGCCTTTCCTCTAAATTCTGGCATGAGACAAGGCTGTCCTCTCTCACCACTCCTATTCAACATAGCACTGGAAGTACTCACTATAGCGATTAGGCAAGAAAAAGATATCAAGGGAATCCAGATAGGAAAGGAAGAAGTCAAGCTCTCGCTGTTTGCAGATGACATGATACTCTACCTAGAAAACCCTAAAGTCTCTACGAAAAAGCTTCTAGAAACAATAGACTATATAGCAAGGTGGCAGGCTACAAAATTAACACACAAAAATCAATGGCCTTTCTATACACCAAGAGTAATAAGGAAGAAATGGACATTAAGAAAACAACCCCATTCACAATAGTGCCACACACACTCAAATATCTTGGAATCAACTTGACTAAAAATGTGAAGGACCTATACAAAGAAAACTATAAAACTCTGCTCCAAGAAATAAGAGAGGACACGCGGAAATGGAAGCACATACCCTGCTCATGAATTGGCAGGATTAACATCATTAAAATGGCGATACTCCCCAACTACTGACAATTTTTAAACCAGAGTATATTTTAAGATTCCTTATTTTTGCCTTTAAAATATATGAATACAAATGTAAAAGTCTATACAGTAAATGTTCAATTTTTCCTGGACATTTTAACATATTATGGAAATCTTATTCTGTGTCCTATTTATCTCAATACACAAGAGGGAGAAAAAATTGATAGCATTATTATAGCCTCTCTGAGTTAAGTCCTAATAATATGACTATATTTACTTATCAAAATGTTTTTCTGGAAGATGAAATACAATCTCCAAGAAGAGAAAGTGAATTATCTGTTCCTTTGAATTATCATAATTTCCCTATCATATGTTTCTGAGCCACTGATTTTAAGGCATGTTATTTTTCAAATGCTCAAAGGCAATAGAGCCTAAGAATGGGTTTTCAGTAGGAAGTTTTCCACAGAGAGAGAAATGGGGTGAAAGAGACACTGTCGGGGTAAGCAGACACTCCAGTTGAGAGGGTAGTGCTGGAGAGTGAGTGACATACTCAGGAAACCCTGTTATTAATATTATTGTGAGTCATGGGTCCTGAAATACAGTTTAAAAAATAATAAACACTGAAAAGAAAAGTAATTTATCAAATGTTTATATTGAGAGAGAGAGAGAGTGAGAGAGAGAGAGAGGGAGAGAGAGAGAGAGAGAGAGAGAGAGAGAGAGAGAGAGAGAGAGAGAGAGAGAGAGAGAGAGAGAGAGACTGCCCAGAAGTGGGGGTGGGTTTAGAAGGAAAATGGGACTTCTTTGGTGGTGGGAAAAGTGCACTGGTGAGGGGTGTTGGGAATCATATGACTAAAACTCAATGACGAACCTCTGTAACTGTGAAAATAAATCAACTGCATTATGAACAACCTTGAAACCATGGTTTTTAAATCAAGTAATTAATAAAAAGTTTTTTTAATAATAAAATAAAAGGGTGGGGGTGACTAGAAGATCCTGGAGCTTTTCTGACAGTAATATTATAATATACTTAAATTAAGCTACACAGATTTGGCAAAAAAAAAAAAAACAGAAAGTAAAAGTTACACTGGTCCCTTTCATGACACACGGCCCAGAGCACACAGGAAACATGGGCCTGCTAAATTTCGTCAGAGGCTTCTACTCTCTGAGCCTCACCCCATTCTGAGGTTTCAAGTACATGCAGGCCTCTGTGTGCAAGTGGAGACCACGTGTGTAGCCCCGAATTCAACTTCTGGCACTGCATGTACTCTGACTCCAAAACTGCTGGGCAGAGAGTGCTGGGGGATGGGGGGTGGGGCTCAAGCACTCAACAGGCTCATGCTGCTGCTGCTGAAGCACCCCCACAGCTGAAAACAAAAAACAAGTACACATTTGTGTATATTTGTGGGCCAGAGTCAGGACAGTGGGTTAAGGCACTTGCCTTGCATGCAACTGACCTGACTTTATCTTTGGCCTATATTTAATTCCCCAACTCTGCCAGGAATAATCCCTGAGCACAGAGCCAGGAGTGAGACCTATACAGCCAGGTGTAGTCCAAATAATCCTCTATGTTAACCCACATCAGATCCTAATCCAAGCAGAAACCTCCTCAATGCAACCATCAGAGTAGCCACCATCTGTGCAGAAAGGGAACACCAGACTGAGGGCTAATGAGGCCCAGTCTCCAGTCACAGTGACCGGCTGCAAATCAGAATATTAAGTATAGTAAAAGTACAGTAAATAAGTACAGAAAAACAGAGTCTCATTCCATGAGTGAGACATTTGTTTGAACTTCAAATCTATTTTACTTCACAAACCAGAGGTCTGAGAAGTGACTTCGTTTGTAAGAATTATCAGTCCAACTTTACAGAAATGCAATAGACATTTAAAAAAAATGTGCCTTTCTTTCTCCCCAACGGCTAGTGCTGAAACTATCTAGAACTACCTCAAGTGCTGCCAGGGAGGAAGGAACACTAAGAAATGATGTATATGGTAGGAGTCTGTCTACTGACAATATTTGAAAGAAAAACCCCCAAATCCATATTTGTGGATCCTGGTTTTTACTCATTTTGTTTTTTGTTTTGTTTGTTCATTTGTGAATCATACCCAGTGGAACTCAGGGGTTAATCTTGGTTCTACACTCAGGAATCACTTGTGGCAGGCATTGGAAGTCACTTGGTATGCCAGGAGCTCCAATCTTGGTCAGCTGCAAGGCAAGCACCCTATCCACAATACTACTGCTCCAGCCGTGATTTTACTTTTACAGCAGAGATTCATAAACACCAAAATAGTGGCCATTATAAGACTACTACATTTGTTTTACTTTAAATGTTAGTAATTTTCTAATTACTAATATATAAAGTATATTAACTTATATATTGATGATGTAGGGAAGTCACTTTAAAAAAGATTCAGCTGGGGGCCAGAGAGATAGCATGAAGGTAGCGCATTTGCCTTGTATGCAGAAAGACAGTGGTTTGAATCTCGGCATCCCATATGGTCCCCCGAGCCTGCCAGGAGCAATTTCTGAGCCTAGAGCCAGGAGTAAACCCTCGAACGCTGCCGGGTGTGACCCAAAAGCCAAAAAAAAAAAAAAAAAAGATTCAGCTGGGCCAGAGATAGTACAGTGGGTAGGATGCTTAGTTTGCATACCTAAGTTTGGTCTCCAACATCCCATAAGGTCCCCCAAGCACTAATAGAAGTGATCGCTGAGTACAGAGCCAATGGTAATCTCTGAGCAATGCCAGGTATGGCCCAAACAAAACAAACAAAAGATATAGTTGGCAATAAGATATATGAAATGAACTGGACAAAATGAAACTACTGAAATACTATACAAACTGTCTCAGCAAAACACAAGGCAAGGCAGGTAATGATTTGGTTTGGGTAACAGACTCTGGTCATAGACTATATACACTTTCCCAAGGTTTGCAAGGTAAACAAAACTATAAAATAAAATAAAATAAAATAAATAAATAGAAGCCCAAACACTGGCAATAAAGAGGCGTTACTTAACTGTATTACCTAAGCCCCCAAATCAAGGAAACTAAAAGCATTACACCTACACTAGGACAAAGATTACTATGTTGGAAAGTAAACAGCAGGTATGGCATTTTTGCCTTTCACACTTCTGGCCTGGCTTCAATCTGGCACCACAGAAGTGATACCTGGCCTCAGGGTCAGTCCTGAGCTCTGTTGGGTGTGGCTCAAAAATAAATTAAACAGGTGAATGGCTGAAGAGATAAGATAGCACAGTGGTAGGGTGTTTGCCTTGCATGCGGCCAACCCAGGAGAAACCTGATTCAATCCCAGGATCCCATGTGGTCCCCCAGCCTGTCAGGCAATTTCTGAGTGCAGAGCCAGGAGTAACCCTTGAGCACTACTGGGTGTGGCCCAACAATCAATCAATCAATCAATCAATCAATCACGTTTTTTAAAAAAAAAATAAACAGGTGGAAAAAGTGGAAAGAAACTACCTAAAAACTAAAAATTTTAAGTGTTCGTTATATAACAACTTGAAGTGTTAAAGTATTATATACAATGTTATGGAGTTATTATATACTTGTATTTATATGATTAAATAAATCACCCAAAGCTCTCTTTATAATTAAGAATAAGAGGATATGAACTTAAAAATTATTCCAAGATCTCAATGCTGGTTAGTGATAGTGTCCAGACTGTCTCCCAGGGTCTTTTCTTCTGGTAGGAGGTGAAGGGTGTTTGCTGTTCTCAAGGATCACTCATGGAGGTGCTTCACGGACCGTCCATCTGCAGTTCTTCAAGGGATTGAACCAGAGTCCACAAGTAAGGCCAGCACCTTAACTCTTGAACCTGGGTCGGTCCTGGGTCAGCCTCATGCAAGGCAAACACCCTAATGCTGTGCTATATCTCCAAGAAAATTTATTTTAAAAATTATATTATATAAGGGGCCGGAGCCTTAGCACAGAGGGTAGGGCATTTGCCTTGCATGTATGCAGCTGATGTGGGTTTAATCCCCAGCATCTCATATGGTCCCCCAAGCACCACCAAGAATGATCCCTGAGCAAAGCCAGCAGTAACCCATAAGCACCACCAGGTGTGGTCCCAAACAAAAGTATATGTTATATAATATCATATAATCTGTTTTTAGTAGATATAACTTATTAAATGCAAAAAAAAAAAAAAGCCCACCACAGAAAAATCCCACTTGATCAATCACTCTGTACTCATTCTGTATTTTAACAAAATAACACCTTCCAACTTACGACACAACCGTTCATTTTATGCTTTAACATCTCTAATAGGCAGATGAAATTGCCATGGCATATGCCTGAGTTGAAATCTAGCGAAAATGTTAAAGTCGTTACCTAATTCGTGAGGCAGTTCATGACAGAAGACAGCAATGGATGTGCTGATTCCACCTGTTAGTCCAGCACTGAAAGCTGCTCCTAAAGAGGGGGGAAGAAATCAAGTATCATTTACTAAACCGTTTTTCCCATTTTTTTGTTTTCTAATTTTTGAGGCACACCTGGTGATGCTCAGGGGTTATATGCGCTGAGAAATCACTCCTGGCTTGGGAGACCATATGGGATACCAGGGAATAGAATAGCAGTCCGTCCTAGATCAGACGCATGCAAGGCAAATGCCTTATTACTTGCACCACCACTCTGGCCCAGTTTTTCCCTTTTTCTTAGTACACATATACAACCTCATTTATATATCTAAATTAATCTCATAGTATATAAATGACTCACTTAAACATTGTACTTTTTATTTTTATTTTTGGGGGGCCATATCCGGTGGCACTCAGTGGTTACTCCTAGCTCTTCACTCAAAAATTGCTCCTAGCAGGCTCAGGGGACCATGGGATGATGGAGATCAAATCCTGGTTGGTCCCATGTCAGCAGCATGCAAGGCCATCACCCTACCGTTGTACTATCACTCCAGCCCCAACATTGTAATTTTTTGAACAAGAAATAAGAAGCAATAGGTAGGGCTCGGAGAGTAGCACAGCGACATTTGCCTTGCAAGCAGCCGATCCAGGACCAAAGGTGGTTGGCTCGAATCCCGGTGTCCCATATGTCCCCAGTGCCTGCCAGGAGCTATTTCTGAGCAGACAGCCAGGAGTAACCCCTGAGCACCTCCGGGTGTGGCCCCAAAACAAAAACAAAACAAAAAAAAAGAAGCAATAGGTAACTGGCAACTGAAGAGCTACTTGGTGGGAAAAAAAATTCTCTTAGTCTCTATTATTGCTTGGGTATAATAGCAGTTTGGCATGACAGTTTTTGATGTTTAAATCTGAAAAATAGTTTGATACTCATTTTAAGTCACATATTTGTCTACATGGCTGCCCCTTCTTTCTCATTTCTATATAGATATTTGAATGGCTAGTATCTTTACCCAAACTTTCCTGAGACTTGAGCATAAATGTTCCATCTTTCTTTGTGTAGGTCCTGAGAACTAGGATCGAAATGTATAAATACATCTAATCAAGTGGTAAAATTCTTCAACTTTGACAGCCACTGTGGGTTCAAAAATGTAAATCCTTTTTTCTGAAGGAGTGATTACCACTTTTGAGTGATCATTTGATTGTGGATCTCAACAAGAGATGTACTAACAACACATTTTAAAGAAAAACATAATGATCACATTTAATATTTTTCTAAACTGACAGTTATAGCAGTAAGATGTTAATATTTTATACTTTGGTACAATAAATTTAAGAATCACCTTTTTCTAAAATTAAAAAAAATTAAACACAAGATTGAAAATAGTTCTCATTCAGGGATGTGTAAATATATTTTAAAATATTAACTTTAAATGTGATGACCATGCCTTAAACTAAGAAATCAAATTATTAAAAAAATTTTATTCCAGACAATTGTTTGCATGTTCAAAAGCATCACTGAGTCAGGTCTTTATGGCCTCAGAAAAAAAAAATCACAGCAACAATATATTCTTACCTTGCATGCATATATATATATATATATATATATATATATATATATATATATATATATATATATATATATATATGTATATATATGCATAATATATATATATGTATATATATACATATATATTATAGTTCAGAAGATTAGTAAGGAAATAGCAGAAGGAGGTAAAAACAGGAACAACCAAACAGCAAATTTCCCATCAACTCACCAATGGCAAGGCCATCGCTGAAGTTGTGGATGCCATCTCCCATGATTACCATCCACGCTATGTTGGCTATTCCTGTTTCCTTCAGGTCTGAACCTGAATGGCAGGGACCATGTGAATGATGCGAATGTTTGTGGTGCCATTGATGGTTGTGTTTCCTCATCGCAGTCTTACTCTCCTCATGGTGGTTATGTGCGGCAGCATGGAGATCATGCTCAGGAATGGCATGTAATCCATCACTATGAGAATGGTCCATAATTTTCTCTTCTTCCACACAAAGGTAATTTTTAGGAGGGGATTCGTGTTGGGCTTCTAAGTCTGTCAGCTCAGTTTCATTAAGTCGATCTTCAGAAATAACTAAATCATCAGTTCCTATATTTATAAAAAAAAAAAGAATAGACCCTTACTTATCAACAAGTAAATGAATGGTTTATCTGCTAATTTAAAGTAAGGCAGAATAGCAGCATAATAAACATACTTGAATTACTTTAGCCTTCATAAAAATTAAAAATGTTTTAACGTGATTAAAATTTTTATCTAGCAAGAAACTCCACTGCTAGGTATCTATCCATAAAACAAACAAAAACCCACTCATTTAAAAAGTACACTTAGGGGCTGGAGCGATAATACAGCAGGTAGGGAGGGCGTTTGCCTTGTACATGGCCAACTCGGGTTTGATCCCTGGGATCCCATTACCCCTGGGGCCTGTCAGGAGATATTTCTGAGCACAGTGCAAGGAGTAACACTTCAGCTCTGCCAGGTGTGTATAGTTCAAAAACCAACAACAACAATAGCCAGGTATATCCTCAAAAACAACAACAAAAGAAGCACACTTAAACTGACCAAAAACTTCAGGTATGCTGCATTTGGGCTGACATCACCAGAACGTTTTAAGAGTGAATACAGGTACATCTCTCTCCCCATCTTCTTGGATTTCCAGAAGGCCTGGCAACCAAAGCCACACTCCACAAAGGCCACAGTATCAGCAGTGGTGCTTGGAATTCATGGCCGTATGGACAACTCCAAGTTTGGTTTTTTTGTTGTTGTTTTTTTGTTTTGATTTTTGGGTCACACCCAGTGGCGCTCAGGGGTTACTCCTGGCTCTAGCTCAGAAACCACCAGTTGGCAGGCTAGGGGGACCATATGGGATGCCGGGATTTGAACCACCGTCCTTCGGCATGCAAGGCAAATGCCCTACTTCCATGCTATCTCTCCGGTCCCCAACTCCAAGTTTTTTAAAACTGTCACCCCCACTGGAACGTACCAATTTAGATGCCAATGCATATTTGAAGCCACCTAATGTTCAGAAATAAAAAAGTAAGAGAATGATTAACTAGTAACAACTAAACCTTCTGAGGATGACTTAATGACCTCATTGAGAATACACCAATTTTCACGAATTTCTTGCTGCTATACTTTTTTCATTTTCTCTTTCTTTTCTAATTATTTTACTCCCATTTAACTGGAAATAATATTATGATCAATATGTCATCTATGTGATACAATGTTCTGTAAATAAAGTAATATGTGTACACACACACACACATATATATAGTAAAGCATATCTATGTTCACTGCAATTCTATTTATAATAACCAACATTTGGAATCATAATATTGACCCACGCTAATCTCGAAACAAAAGTCAAGTCTGAATAGCTTGCACTCCTCCATACTCCACCTCTGACAAGATCACTAGATCCCAGATCACTGATCAATTGATGATCAGAAACCCCTAATAATAATAATAATGACTGGCTTCAAAGACTGAATTTACATTCTTAATGAGCTTCTGAAAGCTAATCATTATGTGATCAAGATCCTCCTATGTTCAAATTGCAGTCTGGTGCAGAATTGTATTCTGGGGTGTCATACTTGCCAATGTTTATGGTTTGCTCCTGGCTGTGTGCAGGGAAGTCTCCTGTGGGAAGTTGG
The DNA here is from genome assembly GCF_024139225.1 of Suncus etruscus. Taxonomy (NCBI): domain Eukaryota; kingdom Metazoa; phylum Chordata; class Mammalia; order Eulipotyphla; family Soricidae; genus Suncus; species Suncus etruscus. The sequence goes on from NC_064852.1 coordinate 123,997,959, forward strand.
GAATAAGCAGTGCTAGAGACTGAACTGGGGCTGGCCACATACAAGGCAAATGCCTTTAACCTCAGTACTGTCTCTCAGAACCCATAAACCTTATTTTTTCCTCAAAAATTGAAATTTCAGGGGTCAGAGAGATAGCACGGAGGTAGGGCATTTGCCTTGCATGCAGAAGGATGGTAGTTTGAATCCCAGCATCCATATGGTCCCCCGGGCCTGCCAGGGGGCAATTTCTGAGTGCAGAGCCAGGAGTAACTGAGCGCTTCCGGGTGTGATCCAAGAACCAAGAAAAAAATTGAAATTTCAGAGCTGGAGCGATAGCACAGCAATAGGGCATTTGCCTTGCATGCAATAAGCCATGATAGACCTGGCTTGGATCCCTGGCATCCAGAATGGTCCCTGGAGCCTGCCAGGAGCAATTTCTGAGCACAGAGCCAAGAGTAACCCCTGAGTGCTGCTGGGTGTGACCCAAAAAAAAAATCAAACAAAAAATTTTGAAATTTCATACATTTTCTTTGGTCCCACATTTCAATTAAAATAATGCAGTTAATAAAACTCAAATACATATATCCTAATTACAGACACTAATAAGAAAACCACAAATAAGAAATTTTAAACAACATAGACACAAATCACAATATTGCAGTGTTTATGTTTTTAAAGTTTGTTATCAGTCAGGACTATATCCTACCAGCAAGGGGCTTTAGCTGAAGCCAGTCAGCATCTGGTGTGTTGTTTAACTTATGATCTGATAGCTTTCTTCCAATCGCTGTATCTTCTGTGCTCTGTTTCATAAACCATTTCTGTTTTCCCTGGGAGTGAGGTAAGGGAATCTGTTATTAGTACCAAATTACCAACCACAATTCAGTAACATTCATATCTATCAGAATTACTGGTCATCAGTAAAAAATCGTTTTTAGAGATTGAACTGCCACCTAACTAATCTCGGAGACTTGTTATTTTCAAATGTACAACTGAAAGGTTTGATTCATCTACCCCAAAGTTCTGGAATGAAGTACAAAGTATGGTATCATATGCAATATAAATAAAATGTGTGAAAGATATGCAATCTTTCATAGTTCATAGAATGAGGAATTCTAGGAATTTCAAATACTTAGGAAATTAAAAAATACTGAAATTCATCCCAATAATTTAATTGTGGTTATTAATGCAATCCCATTTTCCAACATTTAACTGTGGACAGTTACTTTTTGCATTTACTTTTTTATAATATTTGGATGTTCTGTTAAGTTTATTAAGCACAAAAAATACTCATTTGCGAAATAAAAATGTTCTTCTGAAGAATAAATGAAGTGACTTACCAGTTAATTGGTATATGTGAAAATTACTTGTCAGTAATTGGCTTCTAACAGCTTTATAATAAAGATAACTTTTTTCCTTGTCCAATAAAATAAATCCAATTATTGTATTTTACTTACTAGATTTTCTTGTATCTGAATAGACTGTCTTTCTGCTCTCTGTTCTTTTATCAATGTAACTGCTAAAGACATGTCTTCCATTTAAGGCTATTTAAAATCTACACTAATTTTTCTTTTCTTTTTGGTTTTAGACCACACCTGACAATGCTCATCAACAATGGAGATGTTGGCTGAATCAGGGGTCTCCTCCCTGCAAAGCCTGCACTCAGCTCTTTGGACGATCTCCAGACCTTAATTCTTATCATTTAAGAGAATAAACAGCCTAGAGTGTAGGAAAGTATAAGGATAAAATATATATTTTGCGACATTTGCTCCTAGTAGATCATTTTTTTTATTAACTGTGTCTCAAGTTGGGAACTATGCTTCAGATGTTTTAAGTCCATTAACTTTTAACTAAGTAAGCTTCTTAAATGAGTTGAGTTGGCACCAGTCTCCTAAAGCACCACCCCCTTCAATTCCTTCCTTCTTTTCCACGTCTAAAAGTCTAACTATCTCCTCCTTGATCTTGGATGCTGACTGGTCTTCTCACTTGCTTTGGTCTACACAGTGCAACTATAGTGAGACTGTGCCAGTCCTGGCCTAAACTGAAACCTTTGGCTCATGCGTAGAGAAGCTAGTGGCTCAGGAAAGATGTTTAGCTTAGATTCTGGGACTCCATGTGGAGGAACACCAAGACTCAGATATCAAAGAAAGAATTCTTTGTTTTAGTCCTACCCTGCCCTCCTGTAGGTCAGAATTTGAATGCAAAACAAACAAAAAAACTGACTAGCTGATGTCAAGTGAACCAGAACAGCCTAAAGGAACCTGTCAAAATTCCTTCCAGAATTATATAAATAAACACTAAGCTCTGTGGTTGTCTTCGTTCATCTCAATAGATAATAAAAATCAAAAAGTTAGAAGTGTTCAAAAGTAAATAATAAAAAAACTTCTAAAAATGAATTCAGTAGTCATGAGTTAAAGGGAGGAAAGAAAGAAAGAAAGAAAGAAAGAAAGAAAGAAAGAAAGAAAGAAAGAAAGAAAGAAAGAAAGAAAGAGAGAGAGAGAGAGAGAGAGAGAGAGAGAGAGAAAGAAAGAAAGAAAGAAAGAAAGAAAGAAAGAAAGAAAGAAAGAAAGAAAGAAAGAAAGAAAGAAAGAAAGAAAGAAAGAAAGAAAGAAAGAAAGAAAGAAAGAAAGAAAGAAAGAAAGAAAGAAAGAAAGAAAGAAAAAGAAGAGTAAACCAACAGGTCAAAAGTCAGTAAAGCAGGACAGAAATTAAATAATAAAAAGGAAGCGATCAGGACTTTGTTTTAATCGTCCACTTCCTAAAAGCTTGTCAAAGCAATACCCTCAAATCTCCAATTTTTAAAAACAATCAGTGGATGATGTTTTATTTACTCTATAATCTGAAAGTTTCCACTATATTAGTTGACTCTGCTATAGAGACAACAAATATCTGCTATAAAGAAATCTCTTATAATTTTACATGTCTTTTTTTTTTTTTTTTTAAAAAGCCTACAGAATCCGGTATTCCCAGGAGGTCTCCCATCCAAGTACTAACCAGACCTGACCCTGCTTAGCTTCTGAGATCAGATAAGATCGGGCACGTTCAGGGTGGTATGGCTGTAGACATAATTTTACATCTTAACTAACTTGTTCTACTTATCAAAAAGGAAATATTATGATTTATCTACTCAGATTCCTCTTCAGGTAAAGAAAACATCTTGAAATTTAACAAATTTAGAGTACCCACCATTAAAGGTGTTTGCTTCAGTTTTCTACTTTCAACAATTTTAAGCTTACAAAGAGAACTGCTACCTACATCTGGGACCAGAATGATAGTTGGGTGGGAAGAGATGTTGCAGTCCCAGCATCCCATATGGTCCTCTGAGTGCCATTAGGAGTATAGATCTGGAACACTGCCAGGTGTGATTCCTATGCACCGAGCCAGGAGCAATCCCTGAACTTTACTGGGTGTGGTTCAAATAGAAAAACAAAACAATAAAATCCCTGCTACATCTACTTTCTTTCTTAAATAAGTATATTTAATTTTTCAGTAAGCTGAAGATTTAAATGAGATTATGAACAAACTATTAAAAAAACTTTATTTTAAACTCTTTTGGACTATACTTATTATCCACATAAAGTATACATAGTTTATACATATAATTTACAACTAATATTTGAGATTTTAGTATTAATAGACTTATAGTTGAAGAAAAACTCATGGTAATGCCACAACTAATTAGCATATTTTATTCTCTGTAATTTTATTTTAAATTAGGAACTCCTATAAATGGAAATCCAAATTGTTGTTTCTTATGCCGAATAGTTATCAAGTCTTTTTTTTTGAGTGGGGGTCACACCTGTACTGAGCAGTGACGCTCAGGGGTTACTGCTGGTTATGCACTCAGAAACTGCTCTTGGCTTGGGGGACCATATGGGATGCCAGGGGATTGAACCACATTTCGTCCTAGGTCAGCGTCCAACTGCTGTGCTATCGCTCCAACCCCAGTTATCAAGTCTTACTACATCATTTAGATAATCTTCACCACCTTTCTTCCTAATTCTGATGCTATGATTTTAGTTCATCTTTCTTTTAAATTGTTCTGTTATAACCTCCCTTCCTATCTGACTCAATTCTCTTCCCTCATTGTTGCTTTACTGAAACCCCCACCATATATATTTTGTCTTTATTCATTCATAGAACCACATACATGATGCTTTGAGAAACCAATGCTGATGATCTCTCACTTTTCTTTAAGTTGATTTTCCCAGTTCCTTCTTCCAATTATCAAATAATACTTCACTGGGAATACCATATCCTGATAAACCTGTCCTTCTCTTGAGGCATTTAACAGAACACCCTAAATAAAACATGGCAATTAAAACTAAATGTTTAGAATATAATATAAAATAGTCAGATGCATGTATGGCACCCCTTCATTAACAGTAGTACAAACCACAATGTCAAAAGAAAGAGATGGGAATAGGGAGAAAGGAATGAGAGGGATGGAGGAGGGAGAGACACACACACAGAAAGACACAGAGAGAGAGAGAGAGAGAGAGAGAGAGAGAGAGAGAGAGAGAGAGAGAGAGAGAGAGAGAGAATTCAAATGCCTGTCTCAGAAGCAGGTGGTAGAGGGTGTATGGGAAGGAAGGCAGCATCAGGGAGGGTGAGAGGAAAACTGTTGATATTGGTGGCAGGATATGTACACTCGTAAAGGTTGTTGTACATTGTATGACTGTAATTCAGTCATGAAATTTATTTGTTGAAAAAATATTCTAGTATTAAAAAAACCACATTGTAACTATCGTGTTTAAAAAAGTCAGATTTACAGACCAAAGATTGAAGAGCAACTGAAAGTTATGAGGAATGAGTCAGGTTTATAGCCAATTTCTAACCAGAAATAAGAGCTCCACTATAAGACCACATTTTGTCGTGAGGATTATGTACAAAACAACATATACAAGAATATAATACATAATAGAATAAAAATTTTGCCACAAGTGGGCATTAAACATCATAATAGGGGCCAAAGTGATAGCACAGTGGTGGGTCGTTTGCCTAGCACACGCTGACTGGGAATGGATTACTGGTATCCCATAAGGTCCTCCAAGCCTGCCAAGAGCAATTTCTGAATGCAGAGCCAGGAATAACCCCTGAATACTGCCTGGTGTGGCCCCAAAACCAAAAAAAGCAAACAAACAAAAAACCCACATCATCATAATAATGACTACTGTCCCTAAGAGAATTTTTGAAAAAATATTTGCATTTAACTTCAAAAATCTAGTACTTTAGGTACCAAAAGATGGCACAAGGATCTTGCATAAAAAGATCTTACTGTGGCTTCTCACACCAGCCCTTTTAATGCTCTGCTGGACCCAAGCGCTATCACTGGGAGTAGTACCCAGGCCTCCTGAGCACTCTCGCTCACCAAATGTACAAATTGTGTAGCAGGAATTAAAAATTTAAAAAAAATCAGTGTTAAGATTACAAATACATTAGTGTGGCATAGGCAAGATAAAACCTTTATCTGGTGTGAACCAATGTGAACAGAGAGGGACAAAATCACACTGACTGGTAGAAACACTGCACTTAATTTTTTTCAATAAAAAATTCAGGAGACTGGGGAAAGGTGCAAAAAATTCAGGAGACTGTCTTCTGATTTAATGTCTAAGCAAAAGAGGAGTGTGTCTATCTTCTCAAAATAAATTAGAAGTAGAACTACCTACCAGATGACCCTGTGATTCTACTCCTTGGTATCTATATCAAGACTATGAAAAATTCAAAAAGATACCTGCATACCATTTTCATGGTAGCAAAAGCCAAGATCTGGAAACAACCCAAATGTACAACCACAGATCAGTGATAAAGAAATCATCGTATATATACACAAAAGAAAATTACTGAGCTCTAAGATGAAATCCTACCTTATGCTACAAGAACTAGAGGGTGTTATGTTAAGTGTTGGGGAAAAGGACAAATGCCAAATGCCAACTGATCTCACTCATTGGTGGCATATGAAGAAGCAAAGCAAAGAATGAATGGACAATAGTGAAGGATAACAACCCCTTGGACTAAAATAACCAAATTGAGTTTACCTGGGCAGTGGAGGAGAGCTGGCCCAGGAGAGATGAGATGGACGACATTACCACAGTTGTAAAAATAATTCAAAATTATCACTAACATTTTCTTAAAGCTAAAATAATTATTTTATATATAGTCAGTTGCCCTCCAACTATATGTTTATTTACTTTGGTTTTGTGAACAGACCCAGGAGGTTGCTATGGGCTTATTCTTGACTCTGTACTCAGGAGGTCACTCCTGGCTGTGCTTGACAGATGATAGGCAAGGGTGAAGACTGAACTCACATAAGCTGTGTCCAAGGCAGATGTACCCTATCCGGTGTACCGCCTTCTCGGGGCCAGTTGCCTTATTTTTATAAGAGATCAAATAGTCAATCCCTGACAAGTAGGGCATTTAACTAATAGTGTAATAATCACCTCTCAAGTGGTTCATCACTCCTGAAATAAATCACATCTCCTTCACCTTATTTTATTCCTAAAATGGTTCAGAATTTAAAATCTTCTACTATTAGCAAGTATTTCAGATAAAAGAATGAGTTATGCGAAAATATTTCCACGAAAACTTACGTCAATGAAAACCTGCTAGATTTTAAAATATTACCCAAGGTTACTGGTGAGATTTCCTCCCGTCCACTCTTACATTTTTGCCCTTTTCTAATAAACATAAATCATACAACAATTTTTCCCATCCTTATTTAAGTCATTTAGATAAATAACAACACAAATGAACTGAAATAGATTTCCATATCTTGATCAAAGTTCGTTTTCTGTTTTTTACGATCAGAAAAAAATAAACAATTACTTACTCTCTGTTGTTTGTAGTGTTTAAACATCCGAATACAGTGTTCAATGATAAATAACAAGTAAATGCCTCCCAGAGCCACAAGTCCTTTCAATACAGCATCATATTCTTCCAAAAACTTCTTAGATTCGTGTCCATGAGAATGTCCATGCCCATGTGCATGTTGATGACTATGATCATGTCCACCCTGAGACTATTAATAAGAATAAGGAACATTCTAAACAAGTAATTAAAATGCTACTCTAAAATGAGATGATAATCTCAGAGAATTCCCATAAAATGCCTTTCACTCAGTGTCCCCTTCTCCAAATTATTTCACTTCAAATATAGGTAGTTTTCCTTTTATTATAAAAAGAAGTCTGGAATCTACATTTTATGGAAACAGAGACAATAAACTCAGACATCTGTAAGATTTAAATACACACTAGAGTGAAAATAATCAAGCCAACAGAAAGATAATAGGGAGAAAAAGGAACTTTGTAAGTTGACATGAACATTTCAGTTAAATACTTAATATGTAGTAAATAAGTAATAACTAATTTACAGCTGGTCACCTGTGCCTACTTACTTATACATTTATTTATTTTGGTAAATAATCTAACTTTTCTTTTACTGATTATATACTAATAATACTTTTCTATAATTATTTTTAAAAGTCATAAGATAATGCCACAATTGTATACATTATGGAATATTAATGATAGTACTATACTTAAACATGTCTGATTTTCTACATCACATACATAAATGACTATTTCTTTAATGTACAGCAAGTTTCACAATATTTTTTAGATAACTTAAAAAGTTTAAAACCCATCTTAAATATTGCTTTTCTTTCTAACATTTCATTATATTTTTTCCTCCATTTTGCCAGTGGTCAACAAGAGATTTCTAAACCTCTCAAAGGAGGCAAGGCCGTCAAAAAGATAATAGTTTTATTTACTATGACTTTTTAGGAAACTTTACGTCAAACAGCACTTAAACATTGTTCTCACTTTAACTGTTCATATTAGGCCCAGTTCTGAAACAGACAGCTGCTATCCTGATGGCTGGAAGAAAGGGCAAGCAAGGAGGGGTGGGGTGGGGTGGGAATAAAGGGGAAATAAGTAAATTACACATAATAAATCAACTCAAAAATCATATTCACAGTTTTAAGATTCACTAATCATTATTTTCTAAAAGGAGATACATTGTTCTATGCTGAATTTTTCACCAATATACAGAAGGAGAGAGGATGTATACATCACACAAATAAAATTCTGTCTTCAGCATATTCCTGAAGGGAGATGAGCATATAAAAAATACCAGACTCTCGCTTTATATCTGGACCCCAAAATTCCACTTTTTAATAATTTGCAAACAAAGCAATTATACTAGATTCAGTATACTAAATGAGACAGATTTAAGGTTAAGTCTGTGTAAGATAATGATCATATTATTATTTGAACAGTGTCTTCCAATGGAAGGAAAAAGTGGCTTGCCAGGTAAAAATATAAAGGGTTTGTTTCATGTCTAAAGATCTATGGTTCAACACCTCAAATCATCAGGTTATATTCAAATAAAGATGCCGTAGCACACTGGCTATATACATAAGCACTGTAAGAATCCTGTAAGTTTATTCTAAAGAATCCTTGATATGCAATATAGGCACAAAAAAGAACACTCATGTATCTTAAAGTATTCCAATTCAGAATTATATTCATTCTTAATATATTTGCTATATGAAATTATTATTTACAGTGTATACCTGATGATCCGATACATGCATACGCTGTGACCAGTGAAAGCAAGACATTACCATTTTTGTTGCTATTTGTAAAAGAATTACTCCATTTATTTCACAAATATACTTCATTAAAACTGTACAAATGAGAAAAAGATTTCATCCTTGAAAGCAAATAAAATGCTAAGTGCATGTTCTTCAGCTAATGATGGATCACTTTTAGACTAAATATTTTCATTCCTAAAGTTTTCAAGATTAAAAAGATGTCTTACATGGGGCAGTAGATGAAGAAGGGCATCTCCACTCATCGTCCCAACAGCCAGTGCAACAAGGAATGTGAGAAGGAATTTGAAGCATCCTTGGTTAATGATGGGAACCAAGATCACGCCAAGCAAAGAAAGCAGGCTGATGACAGTAATAGAAATGATACCACAAATCCAGGCTGTTGGAAAGAAATTAATAGTCAAATTAAGTCAAAATATAACTCTAAAAGCTCAAGGGGTGAAAAGCATGAAATAAATCAGTCATAGACTAATACATTATTTTAAAGAGAATATTTAACATTCTACAATCTTTGTAAATCTAGTTTTGACACAAAGTTAACAAATTAGTCCCAAATGGAAATATATTCACCTGAAAAACCAAAATATTTTATCAATGGTAGATTTATTTCTTATTTTTATAAAAGGTAATTCAGTCCTGGGACTAGAGAGATAGCACAGAGGTAGGGTGTTTACCTTGCACGCAGTCGACCCAGGAGGGACAGTGGTTTGAATCCCAGCACCCCATATGTTCCCCTGAGCCAGCCTGGAGCAATTTCTGAACTTAGAACCAGGAGTAACCCCTCAGAGTAAAGTAATTCAGTCCTATTTCCCTCATTATTATCTACTCTCTAGGCCAGGTTAGGTACACACAGCTGTTCTTTCACTTTGGTCTTCTGTACAATTTACTACTTAAAACATTTTTTTCACCATATAGTTATGTGGCATTTAGTAAGATGACACATTCTGAGAAATATGTTATTAGGTCTTTTTATCTTTCTGCCAATGTCACAGGATATAAATATGATTAGTTAATATACCAGAAAATAAGTATCAGTTCAGGTGTGACCAAAGCACTTGTCATGTCTGAATCTGGTCAGCTCTACAGGCTCAATTTATTTTTGAGAGAACTGTAAACCAAACTGTGAGAATTAATGGGTACACTGGCCATGCAGCTAAAAATGGTAATCTTAGGAGGAGAGGGTGGGCCAAGTCTCTGTCCTGCAGAAGACCCATCTGCAGCAGCACCCATCACCCACAATCGCTGATTCTCCAATGGCCCTGCCTCACCTCTTATCCATGGCTCTCTGCACAGACACCAATCTAAAATTTGAGATTTGCTGGTATTTGGCTGATATCATCAAGACTTTTTGGAGTGAGTGTGGGCACTCTCCACCCCACTTTCTCATACTTCCAGAAGGCCTGGTAGCCAAAACCATGTCCCACAAAAGCCACAGTATCAGCAGTAGTGCTTGAACTTCCTGGACTACATGGCCACATTCATGGCCACAAGATAGCTCCAAATATTTTAAATTCTGTCATCCCTGTAGGAACACACTTATCTAGACACTAATGTGTATCTGAAGCCAACTAATATTCAGAAACAAAAGAACTAACAGAATGATCAACTAGCAACAAGAGCTTACTAAACCTTCAAACAATTACTAATTGACCTCATTGATACAATAATACAATATAATAATACAATACAATAATTTTCTTGTTGCTGTACTTTTTTCTTTTTTTAAAAATTTACTTTATTTAAAGAGTATGTATCACAGTTAACATAGTTGATCATAATACATTTGTTTCCAGATAAGAGCAAAATTATCATAAAAAGGAAAAAATAGAAGAAACAAAAAAAGCCAGATTTATGAAAATTATTACACCTCCAATGAAGTCATTAAGTCACTAGCTGAGTATTCTGTTCAATTACTTCATTTGTTTCTGAATATTAATATTAGATGATTTCAGCTACACACTGGCATCTAAATTGGTGTGTTCCTGTAGGTACGATTGTATTAAACAAAAATGGAGTTTTCCAAGCACTACAGCTGATATTGAGGCTTTTGTGGAACATATTTTTGGCTGCAAGGTCTTCCAGAAGTAAAAGAAGGTGGGGTGGAGGGTGCTTGTACTCAGTCCCCAAAAATGCTGCTGTTACCAGCCCCAAAACCTAGAGTTTTGGTTCATTTGGTGTCTCTGCAGAAAGACATAGAGGAATGGTGAAGCAGGACCATCGGCAAAGTGACAACTGTGGATGCAGCAGGCGTGGCTTCATCAGAGTAAAACTTGGCCTGCCTTCTCCTCCTGAGATTGCCAACTTTCAGCTATATGGCTGGTATACCCATGATTTTTCATGGCTTGGTTTACAGCTCTTTCAAGAACAAAATGAGCCTATAGAGCTGGCAAGGTGCAGGTGCAGACACAGTGACTGTGTTTATCTTTTTCTTTATTTTTTTAAATAATTTCACTCCTACTTACATGAAAACATGTATTATAATAGAACATGTCAACTATGTAATACATGGTCTTTAAATAAAGTAATGCACATAAAAAGCATGAGATTACTTTTTTCTTTTTTTTTAAAGTGTTGTTTGCAGGGTGGGGATCACACCAAGTACTGTGCAGAACTTACTCCTGGCTCTGCATTTAGGGATCAGGGAACATATGGGTTGCCAGGGAATCAAATAGTGCTGGGCTGTGTAAGGAGAGAACCCTACCAGCTATACTATCTCCGCAGCTCTAAGATGACTGGCCTAAAACAAAATAAAAAATGTGATCAATTTTAAATTTCTATTTTAGTATGTATCTCCAACTTCTCTATTCTATTGCTAAACCCAACTACCCAACATGTTCTCTGATATTTCCAATTAATTTTTCAAGTATATTGAAAACTTAAGATACTAATTTGGCAATATCAAGAGAAAAAAACTGCGTATCATAGAAATTCTAGAAGAGAAAACAGAGAAAGGAGGAATATTTGTGGAAGAAGTAACAATTGATAAAATTCCCTAGACTGATGGAAACGTTGATCCAGGAGGACCAACTTGTGCCAAACAAAATAAACCCAACCAGAATAACATCAAGACACAGGCAAGAAATATGGCAAGAATCAGAGAGAATACACCTAAAAGAGCTAAGTTGCACATACAGAGGAAACATCAAAAAAGTCACATTTCTTAACTGAAAATATACAGGAACAGAATGTAATGAAATATTTATAGTACTGTACAAAAAATCCTTCAACCAAGAATCCTTCACCCTGCAAAGTTATCACTCAGGTTTGCAGATGTGATGAAAACATTCTAGGACAAAGGTGAGGGCATCTATAGCTGCATCTATAAACAGCTCTGTAAGTAATACTCAATGGCCTCTTGAGAATTTCAAATGTCAAATGGTAAAACAGCAAAATAAACAAGATCCTCATTGAAAAAGGGCAATTAATTCCTTCATAGCAATAAGTTTTCTAGATGTCAATGGTCAGAACTCTTCTATCAATAAGCACAAATTGTGTGGACGAACAGGGCAATAAAAATCCAAGCTTTTGCAGCTTTCAAAAGGCATACCTGAACTCTCCAGATAAACACATTCTTATAGTGAAGGGTTGAAAAATGACCCTAGAGAATATGATTAACTGCAAGAGGCAGGAGAGACCTTACTTTAATCTGACAAAATTGCATTCAAGTTAAAGAAAAGTAAATCGAGATATGGAAAGATATTACATACTATTTAAGTAATCAAAACAGCAAAGTTATTAACATATGCACCAAAAAAGGGAAGAGCAAAGCTACATAACAACTGCTAAAAGACCTGAGAAAGTAACTCAAGAATAACACAACAGTAAGTAGGAGACATTAAGATATCACTCTGGGGCCCGGAGAGATAGCACAGTGGTGTTTGCCTTGCAAACAGCCAACCCAGGCCCAAAAATGGTTGGTTCAAATCCCGGTGTCCCATATGGTCCCCCGTGCCTGCCAGGAGCTATTTCTGAGCAGACAGCCAAGAGTCACCCCTGAGCACTGCCGGGTGTGACCCAAAAAATAAAAAAAAAAAAATAAAAAAAAAAAAAGATATCACTCTGATCATTAGACAGGTCAACCAGACAGAACATCAGGTAGAAAACAAGAGTCCTGACTGAAAGTTTAGAACTGGTACCAATGTACATGTACATGACCCTCCACTACCAAAAAGCTTCATCAGGGCATAGAAAATATTCTCCAGGATGTGCTCCTGGGGCACAGAGTTCAGACTTTCTCCAATAGAAGCACAATATATTACATTTTCCCAACTTACTTGATCATGAAACCTATTATAAGGTACCAGACATATTATATATAATGTATTAATATTTATCATATATAAAGTATTATAATAAGCCAGAATCTTGGAAAATATTTTGAACAATATTAATGTAGACTAACAAAATAAACACTTAACTATAAAAAATTACCAGAACATAGTCATACTTATTACAATGTCACCTAAAAATATACATGAGGGGCCACAGAAATAGTAGAGCAGGTAAGGTGCTTTCCTTGCACACAGCAATCAGGGTTTGATCCCTGACATTCAATTAGGTTCCTGAGTTTACCTTGAATGGTCCTTGAGTGCAGAGCCAGTGGTAACCCCTGAGCATCACTAGATGTGATCCCAAAACTAAACTAAAATAAATATGTAGATGTATATATGTGTATATATATGAGCAAGTTAAAATGTGTCCTATAAAAATTTTTTCATTTCAGATGAATTAGAAAATGTCTAGGCCCAGACAAATAGAAGTGATGGATAAAATGCTTGCATGCTTCAACCCATCAGAACTGAACCGCATGGTCCCTTAATCTGCCCAGAAGCAAACCCTGAATGCAGAGCCAGGATTAAGCCCGGAGTGTGGCACTGTGTGGCCACAAAACAGTTTTTTTCTTTTTCTTTTTTTTTTTTGAGAGTGTAACTACTCATGACAACTCATGAGACTCAAGAGACCCACTATTCGCAATTCTCAAAGGATTAGTGCATATTGTTATACATACTTGTTTTCTTTTGCTGATGAACTACTCAGATTTTTACAATAACTTGTCTTTGTAACATCAAAGTTTTAAGTTTTTCTTCTAAAAATTCTTTCAAAGAAAATTACAGACCTTTCAACCGGAGAAGTAAAGTTGCTTTAAACTTACTGTGCTTGAATACTTTCCTGTGCTATATACTTATTTTAAAATTAGTATGATTCACATTTGAGTTTTCTATAAGCACTATTATTATTTCCAAGGTAATGTTTTCAAAAATAGGCAATTCCAGTAACACATTTTTTTTATTTCTATCCAAATCACTGTGCTTTTCCAACCACAATTTGTTTTATATAAAGAAACACTAACAATAAAAGGCAATTTTATAAGACTTATTCTGAAATAACAGTATGCAAGCTAATAGCAAGAACTAGCAAACTGATTTCTTTATTTGTCCCCCAAATACCATATGTAATGTTAAAACAAAACAAAACAAAAAAACTGTTTGAAACAAGCTTCACTTATTTTGCAAATTAGGTCACTTAAAATGTTAAAGGTCTTCAAGCTTAGTTATTCACCAACTCCCTTTCTCATTATCTAGAGAGAAAATGCATTCTTTTACAAAGAAGCGCTCAACTGTAGAAACTTTCTAATTAACTTGGTTCAAAGCATGTGCAAGATGGCAGTTTTCTACACTGTTTCAGCATTTTAATTGGCAGAAAATGCTTAGCGGCCCATTCACAGCCTCTCTTGGTAATTAAGCAAGGGTCAACTCTCGGACTAAATGAGCCAATCTCCTGAAACAAACGATTTCTCCCCTACACAGTATATAGCATATTTGGTTTACAGCAGTCTTTGAACAGTTAATGAGGTAGTAGTTGCACCACTATGGTAGATTTATACACAACAACTTACCCTTCTTAATGGTGCAACAGTCATTAAAAATAATTACTAGTAGGACATTCTCTAACAATTATTAACATCTATCAGTACATAATTAATTTGTCTCGTTTCTAGCAATGCTAATAACCACCTGCAACTAATCAATAGTCACTATTAGTAATCTAGTTGTTTTTCAGATGGCATCAACTTGAATTTTGAGTATTTCTATAGTTAAACATCTATCAAAAGATTTGTTACAATAGTTATGTGGATATATACAACACAGGAAGCAACATCATAATCCACAGATAATGTGAAAAGAACTTTTCAGAAGACTTACAAATAAAAAGAAAGCTATCAATTTCTACTCCAGATGCAACTTGTTTGTCAGTCTACATTTTATCTCCATTAAGAACAAATGGATTTTAATACTATAATCACAAACCTAGCTTCCCCTTTTCTCTTAGCACAGTAAGAATTAAAAGCACTTCAAAGAGATGGTGAGTAAAGGTGTTTGCTCATCCACAGAGTACAGCAAGCATGGAGCCAGGAAGGGGAACAGAGTCCTTCCACCAAAGAACAGAATTCAAGTCTACACTAGGGGCTCTCATCTGCCAAAGCTTGCCTACATAAGCCTTTATAGCCCCCTGTGTTGGAGGCCACACCCAGCGATGCTCAGAGATTATTCCTTGCTCTACACTCTGGAATTACTTTTGGAGGTTCTCAGGAGACCACAAGGGATGCCGGATATCAAACCCAAGTCAACTGCGTGCAAGGCAAGCACCCTACCCTCTGTTCTATCTCTCTGGCCTTGTACATAGACTACTCATTTGGTTTTTAACTAATTTATATTTACAGCAATATTCATACCAAATTTTCCCACTACCATTTAACCTATCTGTCTGTGTGATCAAAATGCTACTAAAAACAATTCCTCTTTCTCCTTCATTTATATTCTAATAGTGCAACCTAAGAACCTTTCACACTCTGTAAATGCATGGGAGATAAACAAAGCTAATAATTAACAAGCAAAACAAAAGCAACTTCTTAGATTATAGAGACTACAGGAGCAAAATAACAGAGCAGTTACATAAACAGGGAAGAGCCGCTAAATGGGGTAAAAGTGGTCAACAGTACGTCCAAAACAAAAGCTAGACTTTTTATGATGACATAAAATGATGACATACATGTTAATTTATAATGTTGTGCATCTAAAACATAGTATAAACTAATATTACTTCAATAAAAATAAACTTACTTCTGTTTAAATTTTTTGTTTTGTTTTGGGGTCACACCCAGCAGCACTCAGGGGTTACTCCTGGCTCTACGCTCAGAAATCACTCCTGGCAGGCTGACGGGACCATATGGGATGCCGGGATTTGAACCACTGACCTTCTGCATGCAAGACAAACGCTTTACCTCCATGCTATCTCTCCGGCCCCCTCTGTTTAAATTTTTTAAAAAGTTTTGAAGTGGGAGGCAGTAGAACATGCCATAAAAGTAGTGTGCTGGTTACAGTTCTAAGTTTCCCAAGAACACTGCTTTGGTCCATAGCACAGTTCTGCCGCTACCTGGCAGCTCTGTGACCTGGATTAGTCATTGTATGTCTCCAAGTCTCAATTCCTCAGCAAACAGAGTAAATAAAAGTGCCTAGCACATGAAGTTAGCACACTGAATATCCTTATGAAAAGTGTTTAGTGCACATCAAGTTCAATAAATAGAGGTTACTTACTTAGTTCTTCTAGTCTTTCTGAGTTGAAAAAATTGATCAAGAATAGAAATGTTAGCTACCTAGGAAACTTCAATTCTCTATTAAGAAGTGTGGCCTTCTTGGGCAGCAGTAGCAGTACAGTGGGGAGGGTGTTTGCCTTGCATGCTGCTGACTCAAGGTCAATCTGACATCCAATATGATTCTCCCGCCCCACCAGTCCACCAAGACTGATCCTGAGCACAGACAGAGCCAGAAATAATCCCTGAACACAAAACAAAACAAACAAAAAATGTTTCCCTTTATTTGTGCTCTTTTAAGCCCTAAGGAACATACCATTCCCTTAAAGGAAACAGACCCCTTAAAACAGTGAAATGTGATAGATGGCTTTGGAGTCATTCCTGGTGGGCTTGGAACCATAGGGTGTACCGGGGATCAAATCTAGGTTAGCCACATGCAAGGCAAGTGCCCCACCCCTTTTACTACTGCCCCAGTCCCAAGAAATGTGATATTCTTCAACACACGTAAAATAGAAATTTGACCTTATTTCCATATTTTGACATTTTTTAAAAATTTTGCCGTTTCAGGCTCACCTTCCTTCAATTCCATTTAAATTCATACTCAGATCAATTGATTAACTTTAATCATCACTGTCCAGAGATTCATCAAACAAAAACTCAAGGTTGATTAGCTCTGTTATTTATTAGGTTTGGGAATTATGAGCATATCACTACACTGTTCTATGCCTCAACTACTGTAAAAACAAGAATTCTATAATAGTTGTCATATAATTAAAAAATTATGATCAGGGCCCGGAGAGATAGCACAGCGGTGTTTGCCTTGCAAGCAGCCGATTCAGGCAGGACCAAAGGTGGTTGGTTCGAATCCCGGTGTCCCATATGGTCCCCCATGCCTGCCAGGAGCAATTTCTGAGCAGACAGCCAGGAGTAACTCCTGAGCACTGCCGGGTGTGGCCCAAAAACCAAAAAAAAAAAAAAAATATATATATATATATATATAATCAAATTTTAGTGGTAAAAGAACCTCACAATACACTTAACAAGGATAGCAAAGTGACTAAAATGATTGAATCCTAGCACCATCACTTACTTGCTTATGAAACCTTGGGAGAGTTATTAAGACAATATTTTCTACCCTTAGGACTACTGTGTGGAATGAGTGAATTGAGTCTACAACAATGTCTACAATATGCCTAGTAATAAATAAAATTAAAATATAATGTGTTGGGGCTAGAGCAATAGTTGAGTGGACAAGAGCTCATGATCAAGTTCATGAGTACTGGGAACAAATTCCCATTACTACACAAAGTCCTTGCAGTCCCATGAGGAATAAGTCCTGTACACAGAGAAGTGCATGGCTGATTGTGCCCAAATATATAGCCTATCACTATTAAGACAAAGGTATCAGAGAAACTAATTTTCAGTTTAGAAAAATAAATCTTAATGATAACAACTGGGGATAAACTATAGAACAAAAGAACAAACAGAAAGTTATAAAGCTATTTCAACAATTCAACGCAGAGTGGATAAAACTTAAATGAAAACTCAAAGGACTGAACATGTAGCTCAGCACAAGGCCTTTGCCTTGCATCAAATCACATAGGAAAAAGAAATGAAGAGAGAAATGGGTTGGGGGATGAAAAGAATCCAATGGACTTAAAGATTGATTATATAAGGTGGAGAGGAAATGTAAAGTGTTCAGAATTAATCAAAAGAATAAACTATTAATAATAGAATTCAGTGAAAGTTACAAATTTTGTGCAGGGTAATAGTATTGAAAATTAATAGGCAGAAAGTACTAGTCAACATCAAGGTGGAGTTATTTAGTCCATTGGAAATAATGACAAAACAGCCTAGGAAGATTTTTCAAGAGTTTTGGTTTACCTTCGACGAAAAATTACATTCTCTAGCAGCATCTGTGATAAAGCACTAGCATTTCTGAGACCTAGAGTTTACCATTCACACTAGCTCCCATTTGTTTCCTGAAAACTGAATTATCTGCTTTTTCCCCAGACACCCTCAACTTTGATATGGTCATTTAAGCACCAAGGAACTTTAATTAGGTGAATACTATTAATCACATTTGTCCATCAAGAAGAATCCATTTTTCTAACAAACACATATCCCCAATCATTTATAAATACTTACAATATAAACCATATATTGTGGTGGGAGAGCTAGTACAGGATTAGTGCTGGCCTGACATGCAGGCAGCTGACCCCAGTTCAAAGCCCAGCATATACTGTCCTCCAGGAACAATTCCTAACCACAGTAAGGTATGGCCACAACCCGCCCCCTCCAAAATGTCACTAAAATAAATATAATAAAAGTAAACAGAAAAATGACAATTAAGATTTCCTTTCTTAGGGCTGGAGACAGAGTGCAGAGGGTAAGATGCTGGCCAGGTAGATTGCTGTGACTACAATCCTGTTTTCAAATCACCAGTACCACCTACAGTCCCTGAGCACAATCTGGAGTCACTCTCCAGAATGGAGCTGGGAACAGCACATGAACATTGCCAGGTATGGCCAACCCTCACCATCGCCTCCAGCCTCCTCTCCACCGACCCTCTTCTTCCAAATTAACTCTTTTAACTCAAGAACACTGAGAAGTATAAAGGCTACTTTAGGAGAAAAAAATTTTTTTTCTTACCTGATGCCCCTATATTTCCCTTTTCTTCAGGAACCAAGCTTTTATCTTTATTAATGTCTTCAACTAAGAGCTTATCAAAATGCTCAATACAAAGTCTGCTGTCAATCTGATATAATAAAGCAGGGCAAAGGCATGTGAACAAATCAGGGGAGATTGGTGCATTGGCACCGTGTCCATAGTATTTTAGCAACTGGGTGACGTTCAAACACTGCAAAGAAATAAAAATGTGAAAGAGTGCTTTAAAAGTATACAGAAAAATAATTACTATATAATTGAAACATCTTAGAATATGTAATGTATAAATATCGATGACAAATAAAGTTTTTGTTGATAAAAATTAAAATACATCAAAAATCATTCTCCAATACAATGTGTGGATTTTAAGCATTTTTCTACTGCTATATGAAAGATAATGATTTCCTGTCATCAACAGGAATGATTGACAACTATGTTCCCAAAATTCTTATGGTGAGAAAAAAGAAAAATTCCTTAGTCAAAGTGCAATCATCAATGACTCAAAATTATTATTTATGAAACATATTTAGAATCTGTAAAGGAGTACTTCAATAACTTTCTCTTACAATATAGACATCTTCACTGACTCCAGTAGTCTTATGGAATATTATATTGAGGAATGCTAAAAGTCAAAAGATGGAAAGGACAGTTTTCCTGGTATTTTAACACAGTAAGGCAGGTGCATACCACCAGTGGTTCATACTTGTCCGTGGCTTAACCAACACACATTGTAGCACAATGCACCAACATAGGAAGTAGAAAGCAAAGCAAAAAACAAACAAACAAAAAGCAACAATGCTAAGTCTAACATATAGTAAAATAAGTATCTAAAATTAAAGCAAAGATGATATGCCTCCTTTAACATATTCATTCTGACTACATTCACGCCTATTGACTTACTAGCTCATTATATTATGACAGAGAAACAAAAACAAAATTAAACCTGAAACAAAAAAATCATTCTTCTTATATCTAATATGTGGCAGAACCCTATTCACTGCATACATACACCATTACAATAAACATTGAGAAAATTTCCATGGGGCCAACGAGGTGGCGCTGGAGGTAAGGTGTCTGCCTTGCAAGTGCTAGCCAAGGAACGGACTGCGGTTCAATCCCCAGGTGTCCCATATGGTCCCCCCAAGCTAGGGGCGATTTCTGAGCGCGTGGCCAGGAGTAACCCCTGAGTACCAACGGGTGTGGCCCCCCCAACCCCCCAAAAAAAAGACTATAAAAAAAAAGAAAATTTCCAGTATGCATTAAACCCACACAGACAAAATAACAAGTCTGATGATGTGTACTCTAAAAGTCCAATCTAAACAATGAGATTGTTGGGGCCTGAGCAGTCGTAGGGCATTTGCCTTGTACGTGGCCAATCCAGGACAGGCCTGGGTTCAATCTCCAACATCCCATATGGTCCCCCAAGCCGGCTAGGAGTGATTTCTGGGTGCACAGCCAGGAGTAACCCCTGAGTGCCGCCGGGTGTGGCCCAAAAACCAAAAAAATAAAACAAAACAAAAACCAACAACCAATGAGAATGTCTACTTTTTAATCAATGAACGTTACTACAGATACAAATAAATTAAGGTATTCCTTTCAATGTATATAAAGAATTTAAATGTTAAACTAAAGAATATATTTTAAAATCAGTATTTTTAACTGTTAAAAGTCCAACAAATTTACCTGGGCAAGAAACACAAAGTCATATACTAAAATGAAAAGCATTCTTAAAAAATAATGGGAGAACAAAAGCAGAGGGTGAAGTTATTTTTCACATTAGAGAGTACCACTTCATCTATACATATATACACATACATCTATGGCAAGTGACATGCAATGTGATGTATGCAATATGTACAAGTGCACATGTGTCACATGTATACACAGATTCAAAGTTTTCTAAACTTTAGCATGACTGAAAAATTAAACAAAATTTGTTTACATAACTTTAAATGAACCGTATATATTTAAGGTAAATTGTTTTAAGAAAGAAATCAAACACAATATAACTATGAAAGAACACGAAAATTTAGGAAAAAAATGCAACCATTCTTTTACTATAAGCATTACCTATTATATCCTGATGCATTCATCCCAAATCTATGGTAGGCACAAAAGGATAATATCATGAGCAAGTGGGCACTATCATAAAGTGGCAGGGGTAAGGGAGACAAGTTTATTACATGTAGAAAAATTCTGACTTTGGAGACAAATAAAAAATATTTCAATAAAACTATAATTTTTAGGGCTGGAAAGATAGCAGAGTGGTAGGGGCGTCTGCCTTGCACGCAGCCGATCAAGGACCAACATTCAAATACTGGCATCCCATATGGATCCCCAGTGCCTGCCAGGGGGAATTTCTGAGAGCAGAACCAGGAGTAACCAACCCCTGAGTACCACTGGGTATTTGCTCCCCCCCCCAAAAAAAAACCCTACAATTTTCAAATACCTAAAAACTAGGTAACAGTAACAACATGAAAACTAACTTACGGGGGCCGGAGAAATAGCATGGAGGTAAGGCATTTGCCTTGCATGCAGAAAGACAGTGGTTCGAATCCCGGCATCCCATATAGTCCCCGAGTCTGCCAAGAGTGATTTCTGAGCATAGAGCCAGGAGTAACCCCTGAGAGCTGCCAGGTGTGACACAAAAAACAACAAAAACAAAAACAAAAAAAAAAAAAAAGAAAACTAACTTATCAAAAGTGTGGTGTTATTATGATCCTTCAAGCCACTGAACATTAAGGTTTAGGGAGCCAAAATTTAAGAAATCATTTTGATTTGCTAGAAATCAAAAATCTAATCTTAATTACATAACATAGCTTTGTTCAAGAACATTACCTAGTAACTCAGTTTGAATAAGGTATTATTCCAAGGTCACTTTTCTCAATGACTGAAATGCTTTCCCAAATCGAGCATTCTAGAGCCAATCTCCCTCTGCTTACCTCATGCTGACGGTCATCTTCATTATGATCTTTGTGACTAGCAGCTGAATAAATTGCACTTTTTTTGTTATGTGGCGCTTCCCGCTTCCTAGTGTGTCGTTGTTCACCTTCATGAGCAGGATCAAAAGCCTGGTGCTCATGGCCAGGATCATGGCCACTGTGTTCTGGCAGGTGTCCATGAGAATGGCCTGTGCTATGGACCCGATCGGGCTTGTGGACCCGGTTATGTTCAGACCGGGCACCCTGACCGCTGTTAGTAGGGAAACCTGGTGTGATGACCTCAGAATTTTCGTGAATTTTCTTCCTCTTCCTCTCCCTCTTCTTTTCCTTGGGTACTTTACTGTCCAACTGCTCCTGTGTTTTATTGGTCTCTGTGGAAGGTCCATGGCTCGGCTCTCCGCGTTCACTCTGGGCACTGGAATCATTGGGCAGGTGACGAGTAGTGTTATGGTCAAGGTGGTGATGATTACAGTGGTGACGGCATGGCCGGTGACTGCGGTCATGCAGGTGTTTGTCCTCAGATTTGACAGACACGTCTACTGTCTCTTTCTCTAAATCACACTTATGGTTCCTTTTCGTTGATACGCTGGTCACAGTTTGATTTTCTGAATTTAAGTGATGATGGGAATGCTGGTGGGTGTGTGAGTGAAAATGCTTCCCCTCTTGAACTGCCAAAATATCTAAGTGAGACACATGATCGTGGCCAAGATCTTCATGATTAATCTCAACTACTTTGAGCTCGCCAAGGCCCAAGTTTGTTAAAAGTTTCTCCAGACCAAAAAAGGACAACCTTCCATTTTCACCGTAACGGTCAAAAAGTTTTTCGATATAGTATTTTTTTTCATTTTCAGGATCCGGCACTGGAAGTTTGCTGGATTCTGATTCTGTTACTCCGTAATGGTGCCGGTGATGGTCCTCGGAGCCATGGTCATGTCCTTCATGGCAATGGTTGCAATGGTGGAAAATAAAAGTCAGCAAACAGATGAGGCAAAATTTTGTGTGCATATGTACCTTCATTTCTACTTTTCCTAAAGGGGTTTAAATAGAGAAATAGCTATTAGTTTACATGTAGATGTATCCAAAGACCCTAAATTCTCAAGCAGTTGGGTAAAGGTTTGCTAAGGAAAGATTTAGACCATTTCTACTAAGACTAAGAAGCACACTTTGGAGGCCAGAGAAATAATTCTAGGTGGAATTAAAACATTTGCCTTCCATGCTGCAGCCCTGGCTCCAGGCCCATGTATGGTCCCTTGAACTCACCCAGGGATCACTTCTAAATACAAGACCTCACAAGGTTATGATCCTGTCAACCCCCTACCCTCTACTCCCACCTCTACACACAAATTGGTCTTTCCAGGACTTGAAAGATAGCTCAGTGGTAGGTCAAAGCAAGTGCAAAACCTGGCACAGGAATCAACCAAGAATAAAAAGTTTGGCCCTGGCGGGGCCCTAGCCCTTAATGTAATTGGTGGGTTTCTTCTAACTGATCCTTCACACCGTCTCATCCCTGACTTGGCTTGGATCAGTCTGATAAGGTAGGTAGAAACAAAGTGACAACATATACTAAAATCATAAATGGCAGAATTGGGTATATAGAAAATTCAAACAAATTCTATAAAAATTGTTTAGTACTGAGCATAGTAATCTCAAATCAACTGTATTAATATACACAAGAAGTAAACAGTATCAGCTGCAGTAGTAAATGCAAAATGTTTATACAAAAAGATCTCATACTGTTGAGAAAGTTAAGTAGGAATGACTATATTATCATCATGACTGGGTTATCAATCCAGCACAATTCCTGAAAATCCCAGAACGTATTTCATGAAAAGTAGTGTTTTTACTTGGGTTTATGAACCTAAAGAAGGCCAACAAAGGTAGTCAAATTTTAGCGAAGAACATGACAGAAACACTTATACTACCAGTTAAATATAATGTTGTACTTGGTGTAAACATAGATAAATATACCAAAGAAATAAATTGGCTGAAAGATGGTACAGGAGGTAAGGAGCTTGCCATGGATGTTGCCAACCCCGTTGGATCCCCAGCACTGCCAGCAGTAATCCCTGAGCACAGAACCAGTAATAATATATCCTGAGCACGGCCGGTTGCCTCCCTCCCAGAAAGAACTCCCTAATGCCAAAAAGTGCTTAAAATGAAAACAGTAAAGAACTCATTTCCCAGATGTTTGGTCAACTAGATTTCCACATGGAAGAAAAAAATAGAACCTGGTCACTACCTCACCCACATAATTAAAAATAGACCGTGAGCGTAAAATTAAAATTGAAAGTTACTGAAAAGAAGATGGAGTCAACTAGAATTTATATTTTCTACTGGAGTGATTATCATCTTTAGAAGAACTATTTGGCAGGAGCTGTCAAAAACTAAAAACAAACATATCCACTCATTGAGCAAGTCAGTATATGCTTGAGGAAAATATCTGTACAGAAACAAATACCAAAAAAAGCACAAATACGAAAGTTTATTTGATCTTCAATCTTATACAAAAGTTCAAAAGAGCATAAAAAGCAGAACAAATATTAAAAAATATACAAAATTTAGATAAAAATGTTTTAGGGATTGCAGAGAAAATGCATGGAAGCTACTTGCTGTGTATGTAGCAGATCCTGTACCTCAAAATAGTCCCCTGAGCAGAGCCAGGAATAAATGAGTACAGCTGGGTGTAGCCCCCAAAACAAAATTTTTTCTGTGCAGGCACAAAAGCACAAATTTATTTAATAAATATTTTAAATATTACTCTATAATAAAAAACTCATCAATATAGTTTATAACAAACCATACTGTAGAATGTATTTTATAAATACATATATGATATATAAAGGTTGGTATCCAGCGTACCTAACACAGATACATTAATATGGAAAAGAAACACCAATACTGCATAAAAAATAGTACAAAGGTTAAAAGACAGTTGTTTGAATAGTAACAGCTATTCAATAATATTGAATATAATACTATACATAAAAATTATTGAATATATGCTATATATGACATATGATATATAATGTATAAATATGCAATATGATACTATTATATTAGATACTATTATATTAGAATATAATCATAGTATAAAATTAATATAGGATTCATATTAGATTAATAAAAGTAGTGTATAATAATGCTAATAATCTAGTTATCAAGTTACACTAATACAGTGTAAAAATAAGGCATTTACATGGGTGAAATACAAACTCAGACAATAATTTGATGAAATAATGTGATATCCATGAAAGCTGAATATGGACATATTCTAGAGCCCTCAATTATTCCACTTAGGCACCAGGTATAGCAGAGAGGCAAAAAATATTAAACAAAATGAGAAGTAACAGGGGCTGAAGCAGTGGTACAGAGGTAAGGTGTTTGCCTTGCATGAGGCTGACCTAGGACAGATGGCATTCAATCCCCTGACGTCCCATAAGGTCCCCCAAGCCAGGACTGATTTCTGAACGCATAGCCAGGAGTAACCTTAGTAACCCCTGAGCAACACCGGGTGTGGCCCAAAAACCAAAATATAAATAAAAAAGAATTGTTACTTTAAAAAAAAAAGACTTAAGTATTCCCATAAAAGGAAGTTAAAAATGGGTGATTCCAGACAACAGTGCTATCAGCCACAAACACTTTTCTCCTTGGGCTTCTCCATCATCTCAGACAAAGCCTGCAATTCAACCTTTGGATTCTTCACCACCAGGGCGGGAGCCTTTCCCAGAAGTTCCTCTTAAGATTTCCCTATACAAAGCTTTGATAAGACTATCACCAGGAACTAGGTAAAGCAATCACTAAATGGGGAAGAAATTCCCAATCACATTCGAACTGGGAGAAAAAAGCCATTTTCTCAACAGATACTAGAAGGTGAAGTACTCACAGAACATGAAGATCAGTAATGAGAAAAAAAAAAAGCAAATAAGGACTAGCAGTTGCTTATGGAGACTTTAGTGCTAGCCACAACCATAAATGCCCATCAGTAGAAGAAAGCATAATGTAGATTAAGTCAAGTCATATTGGTTATAAATGTGTAACTGAAGGAACATTCAACATGAGGATGGCTACATTCTGGAAAGTGGCCCTTTAAAGGGAGAGGAGAGGGAGCAGGCACCTTTAACAACTAAAAAAAGGAGGGGGGTCAGAAGTAATGCTAGAATGATAAGTTATGTTTGTTGTACTTTATATAGTTTTGAAAAAATTATATAATCTCTACTAGCAATTAATCAAAGTGACTGATAGACAGCAGAGTAGTGTGGGGAATGTGCCAGACACCTACACTGTTGCACACTATTCAGACATACTAATCTGAAACTGGCAGTAGGATCAGCAGTGTTTTAGCCAGGATTCTAATGTCAGCTAAGGTCTGAGAACGTGCACCTCTACAAATTCATTAGCAAGTATTCCTATTTAAAATGGTACTTTAGCCAAGCAAATATTATGTTTAACTGAATAAACTGGACTGAATAATCAGATGACAAAGGTGAGATTAGAAGTTTGGGATGAGGGCCCGGAGAGATAGCACAGCAGCGTTTGCCTTGCAAGCAGACGATCCAGGACCAAAGGTGGTTGGTTTGAATCCTGGTGTCCCATATGGTCCCCCGTGCCTGCCAGGAGCTATTTCTGAGCAGACAGCCAGGAGTAACCCCTGAGCACCGCCGGGTGTGGCCCAAAAACCAAAAAAAAAAAAAAAGTTTGGGATGAAAGAAAAAAAAAAAAAGAAGCTTGGAATGAGAGGAGGTAGGGTTTGGGGCCATGCCCACCTATGCTCAGTGTTTCCTCCTGACTGTCCAGTGTTTGTTCCAGATGGTTCTCAGGGCACCGTGCATAGTGCCATCCGTATGCATATGGATGTATATGGATATGCATATGTGGGTCAGCCACATGTAAGCTCTGTACTATCACTTCAGTTCTGTAAATTAAGAATTGTTTTAACTCTTTAAGATAATTAATTTTAAAGCTTCACTAAAAAAAATCTTAGTGTAAGCACTTTAATTTTTATGTAATCTTATAGTCATTTAAAATACATCAATTTTATTTGTATTTGAACAAAAATGAAAGGGCATGAGAAATACAGATGAATCACCATTAAGCACAAAGATGCTATGATCCCTGTAGTCACCTCCATTTTCCAATAGAAGATACTAGTGAAAGGTGATGGTCTGAGTGTTAGCATCAATCAGCTGAGATGTAAATTGTCCTGTGGGTTCTTCTTTGCACACGAAAAGATAGATAAGTGGTAGAAATAAATCATACACTAATCAGGCAACTCCGAAAGAAAACTGTGGATGTTATAATGAAGTGTAAATTGACATGTGTTGTAGTTTCAAATGTACTGCACTTAAATGTTCACTGCAAGGATCTTAAATATCTAGACCCCCCTAATCATTTACATTTGAGAGCAACAAAATATAAGTACATGAATGATGTGACAGGAGTAGTTGAAAACTGTTAAATGAAAATCATTTGGCTAAGCTAAGCAGCTACTGCAGAGAGCAAAGAGCATTTTGTCCTGTCCAAAGAGCATTGGCTTATAAAGCTTTTGGGAGAGAGTAGCTAAGTCACTTGTCTTGCACATGGCCCACCAGGATTCAACTTCCTGGCACACCCCCTATTGTATCCCAAATCCACCAGAAGTGACCTGAGAGTACAGAGCCAGGTAAACCCCCCCCCCCCAGCACAATTGGGTGTGACCCAAATAACCAATAAAAAGGAATCAAGTTTTATTTCTCAATTGTTGCAAGTCAGCCCCTGAAGAGGTTGACTGATGGAGGGAGGGATGGAGGATGAGGTCTTTCCCCTCCAGCTCAGAGCACGCGTCTGCCACCCTGTCCAGCCGACGGTTCTGAGGTGAAATAGTGGGTAAACAGCTCGCAGTCAGGCTTGTGGAAATATTAGCTTTATTTGGTGGACAAGACTGAAGTCCAAAGACTCAGCATAAATTCCAGCCAAAAGCCTCTTGCCTTCCACAGACCCTTGTTTTCATCCCCCAGAATCAGGTACCACCCAATGGTGGAAGCAGAATCAGGTACCACCCTAGGGTGGGGGCAGAATGCCAGGTCACACCCTAGGGTAGGGCACAATCAGATCAGAGTAGTCAGTAACATAATAATGCCCTAAAATATTTACATACACAACAATCAATAACAGGCCTGAGTCTCTCACATTGGTTTTATATGGGAGCTGTTCTAGTTAGAAGTAAAAGAAATAACATGGGCATTTGTTCATTCTGATTCTAACATGTGCTCTTAAACATCAAAGATATGGACATACCATTTATCACGGCTAGAACTCTGTCATATGACCCCAATTAGTTATAAGATGACTGACAATGTAATCTCACATACAACTCATGTGGAATTTTCCAAGCATTCTAATTGATTTCATAACTCAAAGATTTTGGAATAGAGACAGAAATGGGGAAAATATTGCCTAAGTCCCTATACCACTGAACCCTAACTGACCTTTACAGGATCCAGTTGACTTCATGATCATGTCTTACAGCCCTATGCCCCACCTATCATTCTAGCCCCAAATAGTCTATTTTTTACGCTGAAGTTCATTCAGTAACAGATAAATGCTAACTGGGCTTGGGCATAATTAGATGCTGCTTTTTCATTTTTTATGAGTTCCTGTTTCCAATTTTTTTTTTTAAAAATGACATTTATAAACATCTGAGCCTTGATTCAGTATGCCAAACCATGCAACATTACATATATCTTTATTTTACAGTAAAACCCTCACTTAACATCATGATTAAGTTCTGATAAATTAGGGTTCAAGGAACATTTGAAACTCATTGTTACAATGGGCTAATTGATATATACAAAAATTATTTTCTACAACGCTTATTTGGCCCAAAATAAAAGTCATCAAACTTCTCTAGACCTCGAATACTAAATAGAAAATTTGAATCCACTCCTTTCTAACCTGCTTATCCAGTTCCAAGTCTTTGGGTGCCTGGGACCTGAAGCTTAGATACAAGACAGAGGACATGCACACCCAAACTGACTGGGAGGGCTCAGACCCAGATTAATTTAACCTGTCTTTGGGATAGGAAAAGCCTTAAAAGAAAACTGCCAATGATCTTGGTAGAATGAGGACACAGATGGAAAATTTTTCTTCTTAACAATGTTTAGTAAAACATTATTTAAGGACATGCAGCTTTCTCATGTACAAACCTGTATTTTATCATGAACACCCAAGCTACTCTATCAAGTTTCTGCTTTTCAATTTTCATTACAGGAAGCCTAGTACCTTTCGGCAGAAAGTCACCTGTGTTGTTCCAGTGCCTGTTTTGTGGTTACACAAAGCACACCTCCAGATTAGGAGGAACTGCAGGGCTGCCTTTGTAGCTAAAAAGTCTGCCACTTTAGCTGTCCTTTCAATATAAAGGCTTTTATCTTTATCTCCAAAGGCAAATGCATAAAACTACAAAAGTTGCTCCATATTTGTACCCTAGGGCTTAAAAGGCATTGTAAAGGCCAGAGATATAGGGCAGAGGGTAAGGCCACTTACCTGCAGTAAATTGCCTGCAGTCAACCACAGTTCAACCTAGGTTCAATCTCTACCAGTGGCTACTAGGGGCCACTCCCAGAGCACAGAGCCAGTAGCAGTCCTTAAGCACCAAGTATGGTCCTCCTCCCCATTTAAAAGAAAGAAATAAAAATGGACAGTACTTAGGGCTTAAATGAGGCCCACAAAACTTCCCTTAACTCACAGAGCATTCTTCGGTTTCTTCACCACTAGCAGTTTCCTTCATTATAAGAACAGCTACTGCTACAAACTCAAATCGTTATCATTCAACTCTATGTTTTCAGCCTTCTGTCATTTTATCCTCTCCGAGATTCCAGGCCAGCTTGCCATTCATAAGCATTGTTGGTTAAAGTGACCTTTCCTTTCTTGAAGGTCAGGAAAACAAAATCTGTTTGTCCAGAGCAATCTTTTTAACACTAATATTTTGGTGCTTCTGACAGGGATATTTCTTTCCTCCCACAGGTGGGAGTGGTGTACTTAAACTGAGCTTCCTTAGTTTCTTTTACGCCCAGAGGGTCTTCTTAATTTCTAAACAAGTAAAATGATTCAGTGCAACCCTTAGCAGAATCTTTCATAAATCCAACTTAAAATGTCACTTTATTTTTACTAGCAAACTTTATGTTATCAGTTCATCTTTATTATTGAATCTAACATTTTCCAGTACACAAAAGATAAATAAAATCTTTCTACAGGCTTAGGTCACACTCCCTTCTACAATCTCCTCCAGAAATGCAGATTTGAGGTAGATTTTTGTGATCCATAGGCACATGGAAAAAAGAAAAGGAAACAAGAAAAAAATGACAGAAACAGTGCGTGAAAGTAAAATACTTTATTACAGAGTGGTAACTTTCGGAGCCATAAAAATGCAAGACTAAAATGGTAAAGGGGTTGGGGTAAGACATGCAGCACCTAGAAGCTTGCCTGGCAGAGCACACCTGGGTTCCATTTCTGGCACCACCAGTGACTCCTGAGCATAGAACCAGAAGACTTGATTGAGAACAAGGTGTTGTCACAAAGTGAGAATAAAATAAAAACACTCACATAAAAACAAAAAATTACTGTTCTAACTGAAATTATAATCACACTAAAAATAAAAAAATCGGGAGGTAGAAAATAAGAAGGGTATGGAGTGTAGGTAAGAGAACTAAATCTTCATCTTCATATCAGGTTACAACTGAGAATAACAGATATGGAATTCAGAGATAAGGTACTAACTATAATCAACTAAAGGAACTAGAGTTAGAACTATGAATATTCTTGTCTGTTTGAAATAGTAAAACATGAAATAAAGACAGGGAGGGAACTAAAATTGTTGTTTGTTTTTGGTTTTGTGGGCCACCTGCAGCATTGCTCAGGGGTTACTCCTGGCTCTGTGCTCTAAAATCAGGGGAACCATATGGGATACAGATCAAACTTGGGTAGGCCTCCTGCAAGGCCACTGTGCTAGAACTAAAATTTTTATTCCCTAGAAAGGCATGGGACTTTAACTTAAACCTGTATTTATATATAACTTTAATTAAAATAAAAAACCTTAAGCGAGCAACTAGAGCTGGAGAGATATAGCACAGCGGTAGGGCATTTGCTTGCATGTGGACGATCCAGGATGGACAGTGGTTCGATTCCGGGAAACATATGGTCCCCCTGCTAGGAGCAAGTTGTGAGCACAGAGCCAGGAGTAGCCCCCCCACCCAAAAAAAATAAATAAATAAATAAATAAAAATAAAAAAATAAAGTGTGCAACTATTGGGGTTTTTTTTTTAAACTATTGCTTTTTAAATAAACATTACATAGGAAAGAAAATGAATCCAGTTATAACAATTTTTACAAGCATTTGTAGTGTTTTAACCATAACAGCAGCCATTCTAGCTTAAAATTCTACTATTATTATTTACAAGGGGAATTTCAAAATGTGGAGTATGTACACAAATTCTAACACTTTACAGGTTTTAGCATATATTCCAAACTGATTGCTAGACAATTAAGTTTGGTAATACTGCCACCAGCTGTATGATCACAAGCATTCTCATTAGAATGCAATACAAATAGCATCTCAAGTGTTCTTTATAAAATGTCTTTCAGATGTCTCCTTTTAATACTTTTAATAACATACATGAGCTTTAATATAACAACTTGGTCCTATCTTCTAAGAAACAAAAAGTCTTGCACACATCATTTTAATTTTGATCACAAAGTGTCCAACTTGTGTGTAAATGCTCTCACGTTACATGCAATAAAATCTGATTGCTTTGTGTACTTTCGCCTAAGTTGTTTAAATAGATGTTTTTTACTGTAAATGTGCATCTAAAAAAATGAACACAACCCCCTAAAGAGTATCCCTAACATCCTTTTACTAGAGAAAATAAAAACTTCTGAATAAACAATATTCTTATATCCTACATATTAAGTTTTACTTCAGTCTCCATCAAACCTTCAAATACATGTGTTGAGGGAATATTTTTCATAGGTTAAGCTTTCACATTTATTAAATTTTAAACTGTGTATTATACTAAACCTAAAGAACATTTTTCTTTAAAATCCTACAGAGATCTGATTTTACTATATATACTTTTTTACTTCAAGTCTTAAAAAAACCTGATAGAATTATTTTCCATATATTGGTTATGTACAGCAATATATTGGGCATGTTGGGGAGGTGGGAACAGTCCAAAGCAAACCTAATAGAACATGGACCCTGAAAATGACAGTGTCCAAATTTAAGGCCAAACAGTAAGAATTTATGAAGTTGGGGCCGGAGAGATAGAATGGAGGTAAAGTGTTTGCCTTGCAAACAACATCCCATATGGTCCCCTAAGCCTGCCAGGAGTGACATCTGAGCATTAGAGCCAGGAGTAAGAAGCCCTGAGTGGTGCCGGGTGTGACCCAAAAACCAAAAACCAAAAACCAAAAAAAAAAAAAAAAAAAGAATTTATAAAGTCAGTTATTACTAAAAACAGACAAAAGATTTAAAAGGGCATGATTCAATGCTTCATACACAAATTTTATACACACCTCACCCTATTCTACACAACTGTTTTATAGTATGTTCAAAAAGTATGTAATTGTTCATGACATAGAAATGTTTTTCTAGGGGCCGGCGAGGTGGCGCTAAAGGTAAGGTAAGGTGTCTGCCTTGCAAGCGCTAGCCAAGGAAGGACCGCGGTTCGATCCCCCGGCATCCCATATGGTCCTCCCAAGCCAGGGCAATTTCTGAGCGCTTAGCCAGGAGTAACCCCTGAGCATCAAACGGGTGTGGCCCGAAATATAAAAAAAAAAAAAAAAAAAAAAAGAAATGTTTTTCTAATATATTGGTTTGTGGATCTTGCTATGTCACTTACAAATCACATTCTATTCATCTTGATATATGATACAGAAGTTAATTTATCCATAAATGACTTTACCAGAGATTATATTCCTGTATAATTTAGTGTAAGTATGAAACTGCCTATTTGAACAGACAAAAAACACATATTGTTGGCAGAGGCGAACCTAGAAGCAATACACTACACATTTTATTAATAGGCCTGTAAAATACAATTGCTGGTTGCTTTATAGAGGCAGTGGGAGAAGAGGAAGAGGAAAAAAGGGAAAAGGCATAAATATGAAAGACAGTGTTCTCCAGAAGTTACAGCCAAGCTCAAGAGTTCAACTGGGAAGATGCTACAGATGAGTAGGAACAATGTAACAGAATGAGGAGGTCTCAGCTGCAGGGGTTCACAGTCCATCTCCCAGCAAATAAAGAAGTTATTCCTCCTACAGAGGGAAAACCAAGGAGGAAAGTACCTAAGAACTCAAATAACAATGCTGCTTATTATTATAATCCATGAATAATAATCAAGAATAAGACAAAAATTTACATTTGACTTAACACTTTTCTACTAATATTATTCAGATTTTAAAGAATTCTACTTTAAAATAACAAGTCAAATGAAGATGAAACATAAAAAGTTCAATAGCAGGACCAGAAAGATAGTTTGCCTTGCAGTCAACCGGGTTTTGATCCTGAGGCATCCCATATATGGTCCCCTGAGCCTGCCAGGAGCGATTCCTTTTTTTTTTTTTTTAACCTCTTTGGGTCACCCCAGGCAACACTCAGGGATTACTCCAGATTCTGAGCTCAGAAATCACTACTGGCAGGCTTGGGGGACCATATGGGATGTTAGGAATTGAACCTGTCCCGGGTCTGGTCAGCGGAGGTCAAGGCAAATGCCCCTACCACCGTGCTTTTGGCCCACAAGAGGGATTTCTGAGCACAGAGGCAGGAGTAATGAAAAGACAGGAATAATCCCTGAGCACTAGTGGTATGTGTAGCCCCCCAACACCCCAAAAAACTCCAATAGGGCTGGCTGACCTATCTTAATACTAGGTTTTTCAGGCAGTCCAGTCTTTGTAGCAACTGCTCAAAATACTGCCACTATGACATAAAACCAAACTTATTTGATAATTTTATGACTCCTGGCAATTTATGCACTTTTAAACTATTAGGCAAACTCCAGGGGCAATAAGGAGAAAGGAGCATTTTAATAATTAAAAATGCACACAAAACATTTGCTTTGTGACTTTTTTGTCTGATACATATTGTCTCAAGATAGACAAGGCAAACAACCTATCTGCTACAATGTCACTCTGGCCCTAAAAGAATGTTTTTAAAGTGAAGTGAATTAAGTTTATAAGTGTACGAACCTATCTGAGGTGGTGGCTCTTAAATACATTGTACAGTAATAGTGATGTGTATCTTTATAATTATTCCACATAGCAATTTAGAATTTCTACTTTCTCCTATGAATGAAAAGAAGTCTAAAAACTGGGTGAGGCACCTACTTTGTCAATCCTAGTTCCATTCCTTGCATCCTATATGGTTCAGGAAGGACCCCTGACATAGAACCAATAAAATCTCGAATACTACTGGGTGTGACCCCCAAAACAAGTAAGTCAAAATAAAAATAAAAATGGTCACTGTCAAATCTTAAATCTAATTACTAGAAAACTGAAAATAATTTTCATAGTTTATGAGTCTATGAAGGTACAAAAGTTTATTATGCTAATAAGCTAATAGTAATAAGTTCTTCCTGCAATATCCTGGCTCTCATTCTTTTAACCTCAAAACATTTTTTTTCCTGAATAGGATAGGTGATACCCAATAGTAGTATATAAATTACGAGGAAATATGGCTGTTAGAAATGTCAATGCACAGGGCTGGAGTGATAGTACAGCGGTAGGGCATTTGCCATGCAAGCAGCGGACCCAGAAAGGACCAAGATTGGGTCCGGGTCGTCCCACATGGTCCTTTCAAGCCAGGAGCAATTTCTGAGCACATAGCCAGGAGTAAGCCGGGTGTGGCCCAAAAACCAACCCTCCCCCGCCAAATGTCAATGCAAGGTTAATATCTGACATCACTTCTTTCAGCTAAACCTACAATATACTCTTCATAAAATTAAGTAATTACAAAATCATCCGCCACTCTTAGTGAAAATAACTTAAACACCACTTGAGTAAGATTTTAGATTCCTGTAACAAGGAATAAGACTAGAGCTTTACATATGGTACTATTTATTTATAAATAACTAAGCCTAATCCCCAGACAAAATTTAGTCTCTTAAATCAATGGAAGTCTCTTCAGTGATATTATTCATAACAATACTGTATTATATATCATTATTTTTATATATGTATATGTATAAATTATAATGTATACATATAAAATATATAATATACTATAATGCAGGGGTCTCAAACTCAATTTACCTGGGGGCCGCAGGAAGCAAAGTCAGGGTGATCCTTGAGTGCAAAGTTGGTAGTAAGCCTTGAACATTGGAGGGTGTGACCCAAACAACTAAAACAAAACAAAACAAAACAAAACAAAAAAGATTCCTCTAGAGCAGGGCCACAAAATGTATGGAGGGCCGTTTGTGGCCCGTGGGCCACGAGTTTGAGACCCCTGCTATAATGTATAATTATACAATATGTATATATATGTATATTATTATACATTATAGTATGTACATTATATATTACTTATAACAATAATGTCACTTACATTGAGGGGTGGTCAAACCCAGTGGTGCTCAGAGGACTACTAACTCCTGACTCTGCACTCAGGAATAACTCCTAAAGGGATTGGGGAAGCTTATGGGGGATCTAGAAATTGAACTCTAGTTGGCAATGTGCAAGGCAAGCACCTTATCTGCTGTAAGTCACTCTGGCCCTAAAAGAACATTTTTCAACATTCTTGTGGTAAATTTTTGGGAAACTTATTTTGTCCAGTTTGGAAAAACCTAGGTCATCATGTTGCCCACTCAGAGAATGTATAAGTATAAAACAATATATTTAGATTAGCAACTATTATTTGTAACTTTAAAACTGAAATGACAACAGAAATCCTGTGGCTATTAAAAGTTCTTGAAACTATTTTGAATTTTGAAAGTAGTTTCATAAATTCATTCTATGAATATACTTCAAAATAAACCTAAATTCTAAAACAGCTCACCATGTGATCGTTAAGCATTTTCAAATTTTATTTGTCATACTTGAGACAATAGTTAGGAGACAAAAATGTAACAAAGCAGGGGCTTGAGAGAGGCTAACCCAGGACCAATGGTAGTTTGAATCCTGGCATCCCATATGATTCTCCGAGCCTGCCAGGAGTGATTTCTGAGCAGAGAGCCAGGAATAACCCTTAAGCTTGAGCGTTGCTGTGTGTGGCCCAAAAACCAAAAAAAAGTAATGAAGACAATGTTCCATCGTTCATAATTAGAGCTCAGATTAAATGATTGAAATTTTAATCATTAATTTTGTAAATTTCAAATCCATCTTGAACATGTATCCTTCTTCCCAATTTTAACTCCAGAAGAAATCTTGGTATTATATTGCCTAGCTTTACTCTGAATTCCCCATTCAAAAACTAAGGGCTAAAAGCAATCAGAATTAACCTATGCAAATGACAACCTGATTAACAACACTAAAGGAAATCTTAAAGTCAACTGGGTAGGATACAGAGGAATTGTAATTTCAACAGGTCCTGCTTTAGGAAAAGGTGATGCCTAAGCCAAAAAAACTTCCCGGAGAAATAGACACTAGGGGGCAGTAGAAAACTGTTGGGAAAGTCTAACTTGGAAAATTTAACTTCTATTTTAATAAGAATTACACTTATAATGAAAGGTGACTTTTGAGGGAATAAAACTTGTTAGAAAAACAGCTCTGTCTACTTTTCCATTTTCTACAGCAGCCTTCCTTTGGGATCTCTGACTTGTTAATATAGGCT
The DNA here is from genome assembly GCF_024139225.1 of Suncus etruscus. Classification (NCBI taxonomy): domain Eukaryota; kingdom Metazoa; phylum Chordata; class Mammalia; order Eulipotyphla; family Soricidae; genus Suncus; species Suncus etruscus. The sequence continues at coordinate 124,034,540 of NC_064852.1, forward strand.
TAAAATGTGCTAATCTGCCATTGATATGTGAAAACACACAAAGTGCGTTGGACAGGCATTCTTAAGGTAGATACTACTATAAAAACAAGGCCTGAAGTTTTCCTTCAAAGCCTTTCTTATGGGTGATGTTAAATTTAATTTCACTCAATTAACATTTTAAGCTTCATTAAAAAGCTTGACAACTAAGCAAGATGTGACAAAAGCTATGGAGTATAAACCTCAAAGAATTTAGTGTGGCAGGAAAAAATGAGATGCACGTCAGGAAATGCAAGGAAGGAGGGAAAAAACGCGGTTACAGGTAACAGAAAAATAATATAAATAAGTAAGTGTAGCACACCTGCAAAGACCTAGTAATTTAGCTAAACCTGGCTGGGGTAATCAAGACTCAGGGAAGAAAAAAGTAGTCCTTTAACTTTCAACCACTAATTAGAAAGTAAAAAAATTGCATATAGAAAAAAATGAATTATTTTTACTCTTTTCGTTTGCATCATTTGTATTACAGAAAACCAGAGTTGAGATTTTTCTAAGCTCAAATTAAAAATCTGAAATTCAGACTTGAGAGCGGGTAAGGTACTCTCTTCGCACGGGGCAAACCTGGGTTTGATCCCAGGCACCACATACCCCCCGGGGCCCCTCCAGGAGAAATGACCTGAGCACAAAGCCACAAATAAACCCTGAGCACAGCATTTTGAATCCCCCTCCCCCGCCAAACTACAATTAAAAAAACAATAATAAACTGCAATTAAAATTAAAAAAACTGAAATTTGGAAAGTTAAGATGAAACAAATGGATCAAGCCAAATAACATTTTTTGATATTAAATAATAGTTTTAAACCTAAGTTCTCAAGTCCTAAATTGTATAAAGCAAATCATGAACAGTTAAACTGCTATTAACATGCCCATACTATATTCTTCATAAAACAAGCCAATAAAAAAAAATTCTTTTAAAGCCCTTCTTAACTAAACTCCAAACTTAACTTCAAATAAGATGTTTACTGGAGAGACTGGAGTAGTATAAAACTCAATATTATACCTCAGTAAAAATAATCAAAGAGAAAAATTGGGTGTTCCAATCAAAAAAAGAAATGAATTTTAAACTGGCTTTTAAACTGCTAATCGAATAGGAAGTGGCACCAAGAACAAGTTCAGGTCATGATTAACATGCTGTCCTACCCTGAAAGGTCACTTTCTAAACACTGTTTCAAAGTGGCACCAGTTATCTTTGCCTTGTTCTTAACCACCAGGGAAGCTACAAACTCAGCTTTAACAAACTGTATGGAGAACAAGGATACATACACCTTAACTGCAATTCATCTCTGGAAACAATTACTCCTTCTTAGACAAGTCAGTTAATGCATTACTTGCTATTTATCCCCCCCCCCAAAAAAAATCATTCGAATTCGATTCTGTGAGGATCTATTTCCAGTCTTCACTAGCTTAAAATGAAGTTAGAAAGACCCGTCAGTACTCTCAACACTACTTCATGAAAGTCGGAATTACCTGGTATTTCACATGTGGAATTACACTTCAAAAACTGGGTTGCTGCACTCTGGTTTCAAACATTTAAAAATCCCTGGGCTCACCTCAAGAAGTTCAAAGGAGCCCCTGGCCAATGAAAACACTATTCCAATTTCCCCCAGAACACATCCAGGACTATGTATTTCTTTCTCTCCCTGCTGGCAATAATCAGGGCCTGAGGTTGTGGGTTCTACTAGAGCCCCCCACTAAGATATAAACCCAAAAAACCTGATACCCCCCTGATCTTCCAAATCCGTCGAGCACCACCACGTCCTAACAGTCCGAGGTCCATCAGAAGATTTCAACCACCAAACGGGACACCTGACACCTCACCTCCGGCTGCCCCCTTTCCCAAGGATGTAGCCTGGAACTTGGCTTGGGGTGCAGGGGGGTGGGAACTCAGCACCAAAGGAATGCAAACCTGCCAGGGGCGAGTTGGGATCCATCCTGACTCAACTCAGTTCCCGGGTGAAAGGAGAGAATCCTGGCTTGCGTGGAAGGAAGGGGAAAGGTTACCCAAGAAAAACCACCCAAAGGGCCAGGAAGAGCTGCCATCTTTTATGGGGGTGTGCAGATGGGTGGCACAGGGTAGGGGGGGGGTTGTATAGACATCATGTGCTTTCATGTCACTCTTGAGAACTCCACAAACGGTGGCTTCGGGGTGCAACGAAATCATGAGGCGCTAGGTGGGGGGGGGGCAGCAGAACCCGGGGCGCCCATGTGGAGGAGGCCCGTAGGAAGCCTCCAACGTCGATCACGTCGTCCTAGCGCCCCAAGTTAAGCAGAGGGTCCCCGAAAATCCCTAGAGGGAGAAGAGAGGCTTTGCATGTGGCAGAGGCCTGCGCGGGATGGGCTGGACGGGGGCGGAGTTGGGGACCCCGCCAAGTTCCCGGCCGGGCCCAGCTTTTCGGGGAACAAAGCCTGGGCGGGCGGGCGACCACGCCACGCCACCTCCAGGCCCAACCGGCCTTGCCCCCGACTTGGCTCCCCTGTACCCGAACCCTCCGCTGCGGGGGACCACGCGGGCTCTCCCTCGGCCTTCGGTTGAGCGCTCGAGACCCCCCGAAAGCCGAGGCAGCCGGGGCCAGCCCCCTCAACACACACCCCCGTCCGTTAGACTCGGGGGGCTCCATCCCCAGCCTCCCAGACGGAACCCCAAAAGGCCGAGCAGAGCCGGGAAGGGCGGAGAGCAGCAAGCGCCCCATGCATCCTCCGGGAGAGCAACGTGGGGTCCCCCAGAAGCCCCCCAACAGCCGCCGCCGCCCACCCCGCGGCCACTCCCCCGGGCCCACCGGGGCAAGATGGGGCAGAACCGGGGCGCCGGGTCCCGCTGCACGCGGGGAGCAGCAGCAGCAGGAGGCGGCGGCACCCCGATCGCGCTTCTGCGCCGCCGCCACCCACAGCCCCGGGCTGGCTCCCTCAGGGGGCCACCCGAGCCCGACTCTCCGCTTCGGATCGGGGGGCTCGCCGTGTCCCCCCATGCCATGCACCCCCCGCCGTCCCATCCCGGGACTCGCTCGCAAGCCTTCCGCCGCGCACGGGGCCGGTTCTGGGGGAGGGAATGTCAACAAATCGGGGTTTTATAGTTACCTCACACTCGAGTGCCGTGTGCATCTCCTCTCCGCTCGGTACCAAAGCCCGGCTGCGGCAGCCCAAGCGGCGATTCTCCAAAGCCCGCTGCGCCAATCGCGTCGCGGAAGCCCTCGCGTCCGGCTCGGCGCTACGCTCGCGGCGTAAGGCTGAGCTCCCTTCTTGGGTTGCCCCGCGCAGCCGCACACCCCACCCCGTCCAAAGCGTCGCCGCGGCCCTCTGGCTAGGAGTGGAGTGGAGCTACGTTCTGGGCGTACACGCGCGCCCGCCTGCCAGCCAGTCACTCATGCCGCCGCCGTACGGGAAGCGGGAGGGTGGGCAGGCTCGCACGGGCCCCGCCGGAGGAAACGCTGAGGTTACGCTAAGTGCGGAAGGAGCTCCGGGGAGCTCCGCGCTAGTTTTGTTTCGGAGCGAGGCCGCCGGCCCGGGAGTTGGGGGCGGCTTCTAACGCATGCGTGGAAGCGGCCGTGCCCGCTCGCCGCCTCTCCGAGCCACACACACACACCCGGCTGGGCTGGTCGCTGGCCTTTGCAGGCCTGCTAGCTTGCTTGCGTGGTGCTGCAAGCTCGCCTCGCCGACGCTTTGGGCCAAAAGGTGGTTTTCTTTTGTTTTGTTTAAGCTGGGCTGTTGAGGATGTTTGCACCTTAAGCATCCTGCCTTCTTTCACCCTTTCGCCCATAAAATAGTCTTTCAGTCGGCTGCCACCAAAAAAGGAACTGACTGACACACTGCAGAATGCCAGGTCTTTTTGCACCACAGGCCCCAAGAGTGCATTCACAGGCACTCTTTCCTGTGGGCTTTTCTTTTCTGATCTATAAACGTTCAGTCCAGGAAGCCCTTGGAAGAATTCTCTAGACTTTTGGACAACTTTCTCAGGCTTTCCATGGACTTTTCTCCTACTTAAATCGATGGATTATACCTTAACACCCAAAAGATAAAAATTTGAGTCAGCAAAGCAAAGTTCCTCCACCCTGCATCATGCTACCTTTTGGGGTCCACAAATTTGCTAAAACCAGTCCTGAACTAGGAGTGTCCCTCCCAGACTCTTTAGAAATACACAGTCCACATTTTTAAGGACCTTGAATCCCTATCCCCCTTTCCCTTTGCCACAATATTCTGCTCCCTGGCATGTAATCAATCCCCTGTCATGAAGCTAATCTGTATTCTATCTTGCTTATTTTTATCAATGCAGCCAGACTATCTAATTAACTGAGTGCTGAAAATGCCTTATTTATGTCTAGAGGAGCCTATAAAACCATGATCAATAATAATAGCAAACTTTACTATGAGTCAGAGACTTCCGAAGTGCTTTAAATATATTGTCATTTCATGTCCGTAGCATAGAGATGGTTTTCATCATAAATTCCTAGCCCAGGATACTGAGGCACAAGAAGTATTGTACCTGAGGTCATAGACTAGGGAAGAAGGACAGTTGAAATCCAAACCTACTTAGTATGACTACAGCATAGTCCAGCCATCCTGCTTATTTAATCTTCATGAAAGGAACATTATTTTGGTTTTGCTTTTTTGTCTTACAAACAACATCTTTAAGTACATCATAAATCTGTTGGCAGTCAAGACACTAAATTTCTCATAGCACTTTTTCTTATTTGGAAGAGTAGAAACGTTGTTCTTATTCCTGCCCACTGATTATTAGGCAAAATCTCTAGGTAAGAAAATTAAGAAATTAATTAATCAAGAAAATTAGTTGAAGCCTAGCTTCACGCCCTCGCAAACATAAGCTGTGGAAACTAATAGTCATGTTCCTTGGATTGTTGATTAACAAGAGAACTGGTTTGTTTTTTTTCTTAAAATCATCAGATTTAATAGAATCAGACCTGAAGTTCTTAGATTTCGTAAACACCAAACATCCTTTGGATTTCAAAGAATTGAAAAGAATCCCAATTGCCTTGCTATTTTAAGGCTCATTATTGTGTTGTTGAACACATTAATACCTTTTAAATACGTGCATTGTCTTCTAAATATATACAACCTTGCTTTTAGTGACGTATTTACAAGGCGAATGTTCAGATAATATGTACAAACTTCTACATAAGCGAATCAACAGCTGCTCCTCTGAGTTAAAGTTTCCATGATCCCAACTCTCCTTCTCAGGCATTTCCAGAACCCCCCCCCACACTTCAGGAACTAAAGGGCCTGGCTAAGCAGGTCTTTGCTAAAACTTATTAAAGACTCATTCTAATTGATCAGTGCCTATGCTTTATTCATTGTTACGGGTTCTAAATTTATCTCTACATCAAATTATAAGGTAGACTTTAAAAATAAACCTCAAAAGGGCAGAAGAGATAGCACAGCGGTAGGGCGTTTGTCTTGCACACGCCGACCTTGGACGGACCTTAGTTCAGTCCCTAACATCCCATATGGTCCGCCAGCCTACCAGGAGCGATTTCTGAGCTCAGAGGCAGGAGAAACCTCTGAGCGCTGCCAGGTGTGGCCCAAAAGGCAAAAAAAAAAAAAAAAATCAACCTTAAAATAATCTACCATGTAATCTAATACCACTTTGGGTGGTGTCATACACTTATCTATGTGTATATTCGTAATTGATCAAATACATGAATACATGTGCTCTGACTTGGGCAGTGCTTTGATCAGACTTACTATCTAGGGTAATCTTTAAACATATTTACTTATTTAAAAAAGGAATCTCAGAAAAAGACTTGAATATTTATTCCTATTTACCGGCTGAATTAAGTAATAGAAAGCCGAGCAAAAATATCAGACAAAATAGTTTTACATACAAGGAAGATACTAGAATAAGAAATATATTTTTATTTCTAAAGATCAGACTTTCCCCCTTAGTCTTTTTATTGATTCAGAAAGAAACTCAATTTTGAAATGATATAGTGATTTATAAGAGGGAGGAGGAAAGGGTATTGAATTATGAGTAAATTGTTTATCAGTTTTTATATTTCTTCATATTTATACCTACAATTTTATTGCATTGTGTAAACCTTAAAAGCATAGCTGGATATGACCCCCAAAACAAAACAACAACTGAGATATTGGTCCCTCAGAGATTTTTATAGCTATAGTACAGAAAATAAGAACTCTACTTTCCACCTCAATCTTTCATTGTGACTAAGGGAAGTTAGTCCTCACCGGATTTTCTCTATAGTCGAGAATTAAATAGTTATCATCCATAATAAAGTTAAGGACTTTAATTAAATAAAGAAAATGGGACATGTCAGACTCTGTGTTCCTTCCATGAATCAAAATTGGTAATTAACCAAAGATAAAGAAACATCTTTTATTTCATGTTCACTTTAAATTATAACATTAACAGGACCCAAAGTTTGGTTCAGACAAGCTTTTGCCTTGGGTCAAGAATATAGAGACTACTAAATGATACGATACTTAGGAATTACCAGGCATCAGAAACTGGAAGCAAAGAGGTGGGAAAATAAATTTTGAGATATATTCTAAACCTAGCTTTATAATCATTTGCCTGTTCACTTTGAGAGATTTATTGTATTTCACCCTGGAGACTGAGGTCCCCAGTACCAGACCTCGAGTCAGAGAATTGTAAAAAGTGCATCTTAACCCTGCGTTTGAGGCCTGCAGTACTGTGTTGACCTCTGATATGTCCAGGTCATGTTCAAGATGAGAAATGAGTTTATGGAGAGATCTTTTTTTGGTACTCTGGGAAATTATGACTCTATCATCCCACAATTTACCTTTCCTAATTTCAAATAAGTGTGTTGGGAATTTATCTGAAGTTCACAATAGGTGTACCACTATCCGGGTACCTCTTTGTAAAGAGCAGAACTTTCATGTTCCGCAGAACTTGCCCTTTTGAGGTTGATTCCCATCAGTACTGGTGATGAACTCATTCCACCCTGTGAAGACAAATTTGACTGCTATGCCTATTGAATGAGGTCACTCTGTGTTGACAGGTAATGCCATAAAACAAGTTTAAAGTTATTTACAGAAACAAAAATAAATTGGAGAAATGAAACTTATAATCCAAACAACTCCCCACCCTGAACCAAAAAAAAAGTTAACTTCTGTATGATTTTTCTAAGTGATGTTAACTTTAAACTCACAAGATACTTTCTTTTGATTTTAATCACTATACAAACAAAAAGATTTTAGTATTATTTCAACATTTAACATCCATTAAATATCTCTCCTGGAAAAAGATAATAAGGGAGACTTGTCATGGCAAGCAAGTCCTTTCAAATTTGAGAGGACTTGGTCTGAGAAAGAGAAAGAACTATTCAGAAGAATGAGGTAGAGCCTGGATAAGAGACTAACCACACATTCATCCAATAGATGGGACCAGA